>NW_019384923.1:101337-138105 GCF_000671375.1 Centruroides sculpturatus | reverse complement strand
ATATATATATATAGGTACTAATGATGTATATACTTATATTCTAATACTGTCTGTATATTCACGAATGTGGTTTACCAAATCAAACAAAACAACAGTTCTTGGAGTGTTCAAATTTATTCATATTTGGCTAAAAATTCCAAAATAGATATTTTAAACTCCTTATTTTCTTTAGGATTCATTTTTCTCATTAATTCTGACATATTTGTAGAAACTGATTCTACAAAAATGTCATCACTATTGCGATTCTGAATGTTCATTAGATAGGGTTGAACAGCTGACAAAGTATTTAGTATGCTTGTCTCTAGTTCAACATTATCAGTTTCTGTTCTTCTTTTTTTTCTTTTCATATTTGTCAGGTGAGTTGATATGTCACCTACAGAAGTTGATGGACCATCACAATAGGTCGCAACACCATCACAAATGTCATCCTGTTCACACACTGATACATCTCTCGTTAATGTATCAAGTGTATTCCATGGGGATGTGTCTGCATCTCCATGGAGTACACTTGTACTCTCATGGAGTGCTTCAACATCGGTCGATGGTGCATAATTACTTCGAGTCCTAAAAGCCAAAAAAACTATTTGAGAATACTGTGCAATATCATAAAGCAGTGTTTCTCAACTTGTGGTCTGTGGACCACATCTAGTCCGCAATGATGGAGCAGGTGGTTCGCAGGTAGACATAAAGTAATAAAAGATTAAAACTTTGTTAAATGATGATTTACTTTTAATAGTTTACTTCTAATTTAATTAATTGTTTTCATGTGTATTTAAAGCATGATTTTAGATTTATTGTGTTATAAATGGGACAGTATGTCCCAAATGATGGTAATACCTACACAGGTTTAAAAAATTGATTCCTATATAACTTTTTTAGACATCTGAAGGTTGAGAAACACAGTAATAAATGCTTCAAAATATAGTCAACTACAGCATACTTACTTGCGATGTTTTACAATATTCTTTAAAAACATCATTGACTGATATAATGCCCATACAGGCTGCGAGGCTTTTCCGCTCCCAGATGGGGTATATCTTTCCCGAAGCGTTCTCGTAACAGTTTCCATCTCGCCTAAGCTTCAGACACTGAAAGATGCTATATTTTTAAATACCTGCACGTACCGTACAATATATATCTACTCTATATACATTTGGTGACTACATACACTTCAATTGGACAGTCTCCGCCACAGTCTTCCATGAATTACTTTTTTTTTTAATGTTTTTAAAGTCTGTATGACTTTTGTCATAAATAAATGGAAAATCTTGTATGACTTGAATTAATAAATCGTCACCTAAATATTCTCCTGACTTCTCCATCGTAGTAAAAGCAGTTAAAAATGGCAAAACGATAAATCGATAAAATGAATAAATAATTATAGTGTTAAATCTGGCAATAACTATAGATGATTTTGCGCATGCTCACAATGGACTGCTCCGTAAACCGTAAGAAAAGTTTGTTCCCTTACGGATGCGGATAAGCCCTTACGGTAGTTTATAACTATTGCTATAGATATCCAGTGTAGCAAACATTTACGAATACGGATACGGTTACGCTACGGAGTTTATAACTCGACCCTTAAGGTCGGTAAAAGTTTATTACTTTTGCAACAGGGTGTCGTTTGAATCGCCACCCAGTCCCCACCGTTAACGACAACAACGCGCTAAGTGATGACACTTATAATTATTAAAGGCGACCATACACGTTAAGTTAATCCTTTGAGGATTAACCATGCATGCCTGACCTAGAGTAATTCCTTGTAGTGTGTGGGGGAAAATTCAACAGTTTTGGCGAACTATACCGACCACCTGTGTACAATTGAAAAACCATTTGATTTTCCTGAGCAGTGTCAGACTGCGCAGGCCTACCTTAACGTGTGTGCTGTCGTTTCCTTCAGTTGTGAGAGTCGTCTATAAAATTTAATCCATGAATTTTTTTGGTAGTAAAATCGACTTGCCATTGATCTTTCGCTGATAATTGATGCTTTTTTAACAGAATCTATAGTCCAAGATTTCTCTTGAAAAATTAGTTTTGTGATCTGAAATAATTCCATTAAAAATTATTCGTATGAGAAATTAATTTTGTGACCAGTGCTACCCAAGCCACTACTACTACTACTATATTTACACCATAGACTTCTATGCATACTTTTTCCCGCGAGTTTTAATAGAATTTGTTGCCAATAAACATCCAAGAACAGCCAGTATGTAGTCATCAGATGCCATGGCCGACTGACTGACTGACTGAGACAATGGCGTAGCGAACATAACTGGCGCCCGGGGCACGACACTGTATTTGCGCCCCCTTCCCCTCCAGAAACAAATCTTGTTTGTCTTGGAGACCATTTGGCGCCCTCTGCGAGTGGCGCCCAGGGCACGTGCCCTACTTGCCCCACCCTACGCGTCTGCTGAGTTATTTTCTTCTTCGTATGTGGCGATAGGAAATTCTGAAGTTCCTCAAGGTCAGGCAGCCTCAAAGGATTAACTTAACATGTATGGACGCCTTAAATTATACGGCGCAAATCGGACCAGTCCACTTGAAACGCCTTTGATAACAGATAGGACGTCCTGACGCTGCAGATGATTGACTTTCCCCTATTCGCAATCGATCGATTGTTAGCCCTTCGGCACGCGCCTAGTGCCGATTAGGCACTAATCGATTTTTAATTAGTTCGTGTAAAAATTCTAATTGTGTGAAAAATCTGAAAAAATTATTACCTGTCTAATTTTTCTTCAATTTTACGATGCGCAATTCAGTTTTTGCTTATAGCGTCTCATTATTTATATTTAATTATTGGTGCCGATTCGGCACTATGGCGCGCGTGATTTCGGATTTCAATTTTCAAATTTCCCGCCAGTCGCTGTTACTAAAAATAGCTGCAGCTATGGCGCACGCTTTTTCGCTTATAATCGCGTTATTATAAAGCGAATAACTTCTAAAAAACTGAAATTTGACCGAAAATAATTTAATTGCTTTTATTGGTATTTTTTAATCATTTTATAAAGTTTTATGACACCATCACATTTTCCTGAGTGGAAGAAAACAATTTGTTAGCTAAACAAGAATTTTGCTCGGACGTGTACATAAAGTAGAACAAGTTTAAAAAATGGCAATCGAAATGAAATTTTACTCAAGTAATTTGTATACGTGACATTAATCTTCACTCAAATCAATACCTGTAAATTAGTAATTTTTCTGTTACAAGAATAAATCCGTATTTAAATTTAACCCAAGCATACCTGATATTTCATAGAAACTCAGACTCTAGTTCTAATTTGATCAAGCCAGATGTAGTTTAAATTCATAATTTTAAACACTGTATTAATTTCACTTTATATTTTATAGATACATCGATAGATCACGTAACAAATTTTAGGTTTCGCATTATGATCAGTTGCTGGATTTTAACGACTTTCATATTGACTACCGGATATCTCGGCATCCTTCCATCTTTCATGATTAATCCGGGAAGTGAATCCATTCCTAAAAATTTTATGGAATTGACACAAGCAATAAAAGAAGGACGATACAACGTCACCATATTTGGGGAAACTGAAGAAATGGATATTTTTCATGTTCATAAGGTTTGTAAGCTTTTTTTTAAGTTATCATCATCAACTTTTTTATATTCTCGAGTACACAGTTAAATAAAATACCGTATCGGTTCATAATTGCCCATAAATTATCTAAAACTTCCAATACTTTTAAACTGCTACCTTTTAACATTCCGTAATATTGTCATATATACTCATTTTAAAGTTATATAACTCATATACGCTGTCAACTTCTTATTTGTACTGTATTAAGGAATGATCTACAACACGAAGTACCAAACGTTATATTCTTTTATTAATTCCTGTATAATGTTTAAAATACGGCGTATAAACAGTACGGTTCGCTAAGCAACAACACTTCAGAAACAATACCAAGAGTTGACATCAGCATTAAATAACTCTTTTACAAACATTCCGCACCTTTTTTTTAACAATTGGCTCATACTCATGTATTCAACCTTCCGTTACGTAATCTATATACTGCCGCTAATAGGGATTGCTACCTGAATAATTGGTAATACAGATTTCTTAAACATTATTTTTTACGTAGCCTTCGGGAAGATTAACAGAAAAGGACGAAACAATCCGAACAATTTCCGATAATATTTTTATGAATCTACCAGAAAGCAGAAAATTGTATTATAAAGCCAGCAGTGAAATTAACAAAGTTCTTAATGGAACCGAAGTATTTATTGGACCAAAATACATCTTGGAGTCAATTATGATGCGATGGGGAAAAAAAAACTTTTATCTATCTTCAGATACCATTTACACCAACTTTCGTTACGTTCGATTTCATTTGGTGAAGTTCAATCACGTTGAAGAAGTCGTCAGAATGTAAGTAAAAACAAACTTAACAAAACACTTTCCTTTCTAACATGAATTTGTGAATATTATGCCATTAGCTTACGGTATAAAATTCAATTCAGAATAGCTATTCTTCAACAAAGTGGCATTCAAGCAAAAATTCAAGCTGATATTCAAGAGGAAAATCGAAGATATTACGAATTTCATGCAGAAAACAATGATAACGAAGAAATATTTCTGAAACTCGAAGATCTCGCAGGTATATTTTATATGTTACTTGCAGGGTATGTCGTATGCATTGCGGTATTCCTCACAGAGATTGTAATCGTTAAATTAAGTAAGGTAAAGCACGAAAAGTTGGATGCTCTTTTTAACAATTTATTGAAAAATGCTTGATAATTGATAGTATACTTTTCCCGTAAGTAATCGTAAGTGTATCGTTATACGCCTTATTGAATCTATTTGCTGAAATTTTTATTGCAATTCAAAGTGGTTAGTGTTGTATTCGTGTTTGTATTTAAAATATTACTCTATAACATAACCAATTATTATCGTGGAATTCACATAATTCACCTTTTTACATAAATATTTCTTGTCTGAAATAAAGAATTGTTTTTATCAAAATGAAAAATCTAGTTATATCCTTAAAAAATACCAGTACAACTTACAACTACTGGAACGCAGGCATAGATCAATCGTTTTCAAATTATCAGCGTTGTATCTTTAGATGTTCTGTACATTTTAGTAGAATAAAGTACGATATATTCATTTAATGTCTATGTACTGTATTACATTCATAATTATTTGGCTATGGTAAATTATGATATCGAGGAAGTCAAGTATCCATTATGACGTTGAAACCGGTAATCATGGCATCAAGAATTATTTTATTATAAACCTGAATAAAACGGAAACCTGCCTACACTTCGTTCTAAAAAAATTTTCAGAACGAAGCGATTATCTATATTATTAATGAAAACTTGTCCAAACCGAGAAAAATGTTCGGTACCGTGCGATTTCACTTTACGCAAGTTAGTCAAATCAAATTTATGTTTATTTTAAAAGTTTATTCATACATAAGTCGGCCAACCAGTGGCCGAGCGGTCTTCGTACCCTAAACATTGGGAGTTCTGTCGTGGGTTCGCGCCGCGATCGACAGGCTGGCTGCTTAGAGTTTTCCGGGTTTTCTCCTTGCTGATAACGACTGAATAGGAGGCCAGTTCCCTATAAAAGTCTTCGCGTACTTTTTTCCTCGCGTAACATCGCGCCCCAGAGAAGACAACAGGAAACCACTCTGGGTTGTAACTTTCCCTAGTATATACCTTGGCGCGTCACTAACTACTTACTAACCTACGCCAGGGGTCGCCGACGTCAGGAATCTGATATTGCACCAAGAAGAAGTCGAATCTAGTAATCAGCATTATCAAATAGAACAGAACTGCTTCAACATTTATTAGTTATCACCATAACTCCAATTAATTGCAACATAATGCACTTACCACATACAACAAGAAAAAAGTTGTGTAGTGAAATTTATGAAATGATCAGAATCTTTCGTACATACTCTTATCAAGATGATTCACTTAATGAAGAAGTAATCGGACCCTGAGGTTCTCATAGTCGGGCTTTAAGATATTTTCATTAAAGCAATTATTTATACAATAAAGTGTTAGTGAACAACTAGTAGTGATTTGGCATCCCCATTCTTGATCTGGTAAAGTGATAAACAGCAAGTTGATTTCCTCAAAATTTTACAAAAATAAAACCTAATTATATTCGTTATTCGATGTATGTGTAATGAAATACCAGTATACAGTCGAACCTTCTATAACGCATTAGATACGTTCCGCTTTATAAGAATTTCCCCTTGTAGGAATCCTTAAATACATGAGCCAATCACAGCCCGGCACGTATGCAGTTTTCCGACTACGGCTGTTTGAAAGGTTTTCTTCCATAAAATTAATCGATTCCTAGACTAATTCGACTCAACATTTCCAAAACATATATAATTTTCTGGGAATAATCCGTATAAACTATGCTATAAACAAAAAATTGTAGGATTACTTACCGAGTGTGCAAGTTCGACCACGCCATTGCTTAAGCTTGTTTTCGTCGCGGAGCAGCGCACCAAACGGCGGCCGCGTTTTCTGATAAGTTATTTTTCTGC
The DNA here is from genome assembly GCF_000671375.1 of Centruroides sculpturatus. Classification (NCBI taxonomy): domain Eukaryota; kingdom Metazoa; phylum Arthropoda; class Arachnida; order Scorpiones; family Buthidae; genus Centruroides; species Centruroides sculpturatus. The sequence goes on along the minus strand of NW_019384923.1, from coordinate 131,574 downwards.
GAAAAATTCGTTGAACTTTGGAGATATCATTAATAGAAATAATTTTTATGGCCGTTGAATAAGTAATGTTTTTTTCACAGGAAATGTATAAAATTACAGTAATGTATTAGACTTACGGTACCTGATTTATATACTGTACAGACGATAGTAAACTCAACTTACCCGCGTAAACTCTCCGTAGGGTGTAAGTAGTTCGGCTGCTCGTCCACTATCGGTCCAGATTCGACCAATTCTGCTGCGACACGAGTCGGCGATGACGTTTTACCGCATTTTACGAGTCTCTTTTAGCGTCTTTATACGAACACGGTCGCAATTTTTTCGCCGCGATATATGAATCCGCATTATATTAACTTGCGTTATAGGGGAGTCTACTGTATTTGTATGAAACGTTTAAACTCAGCTGGGATATTGCATCCAAATGGATCGCGGTATGGAAAGTTGAAAAGAATAAAATGTTTTATAAAAATATTATTTTTTTTAAATAAAGAAACATTTCATTTCATGGTTGAACTAGATAAAATATTTTAAAATTATTATGAAATTATATCAAAAGAAAATTTAAATTTAAAGACATTTGCAACTGAAATGAAAGTAGTTAAAATATTTTACATTCCTAATTGTCAGAATGTATTTGAAAGAATTATGAAAAATGTTTAATTTTTAGATTAAATATAGATTCAAAATATCTTAAAAATAACAAATATCTTTAGTAGAAATTCTATTGTTTCCTATGCAAAGTTTATGTAAACTTTGTTATAGATTTGCTGCAATATCGATTTTTAATATGACACGATCAGGCACTTTACTACATTTAAAATAATATTTCTGATGCGAAATATTTCTTACATTTTATGATATACGTATGTTGCTGTAATAATGCTTATTAAGATATAACATTTCATTTTTCGAAAATATTAAAAATTTTAATTTGCTTTATTTGTAAACAATCTAGCTTTAAATTTTGTTTTTATTTAAAAATTAAATCCTTAATAAATATATGAATTTTATTTTTGACTTTGAAATCCGAAAAACTTTCCATTACAACGTCATTCACAGAAATCCGGAATGGGAGAAATATGGCGGACATACGTTCCATGGCAACACTGTATATATCTAGCTCTGTACAGTCGATTTGTCGATGACGCCATCTATCGAGACAAGCAAAACTAAAAGAATTTACGTCTGCGTAAAATAAAAAAGTACGAAAATAATAAGTTTTGAAACAAAATGCAGAACTAGGTCTAACCATATCGAAAGGATGCCCACACGGATCAACTCACAGATCATCCCACTATCGAAGAACTCAGAGACTTTTGCCTCGTATAAGTGAAACACCCAGGCAGATATTTTCCTGTCTTTAAATCTTTTCCGTGGTGACCACCGAAACGACGTTTTTCCTCGTGCGGACATCCGGTCATCGTAGTACACCGCAAAAGCATTTTCTATCCTCTTAGTTGTCCTCTAGTTCCGGCCTCCCAGAAGCTGGATTACAGGAACGAGCCACCGCTCCCAGCCGACAGAACTGTCTTCGAAACTGTTATTTATGACTACATTCGACATTTTTTTTCTTTGTTTCTTTTATTTTCCACTTGGATTAGAAATTGTTTAACCCCCTGCTTCACTTTTTCCAGTGTTGAAGTCACTTATAGACAGCGCCTATGAACGGTTGTATATTATCCAGCGCAGATACTCCTCCATTAAAAAAATATATTTGTATATTTGTATGGTAGAAATAGTAAAACAACTGAAAAAATAGAAGAAGAACGAGTGGTATATTTTTTTCAATGTAGTTGTGTACAAAAGAAAACGTACATAGGTGAAACAAAAACGTATTAAGGAACGTATTAGAACAATTAAAGGAAAAAATTTAAATTTGGCAGTTGCAGAACATTGTATAAAGAACGGGCGTAACGGGTAGAAAGGCATTTAAAGATGATAAGAAAAGAAAGAAGGAAGTTTACTAAAAACAAAGGTGCTAAGTGAGTAGAGTAATTTTCAAAATACTTTTAGAAAACTCTAAATTTTAAAACAATTTTATTTTTTATTTTTTATATAGGAAGGATTTCTGTAGAAATTAAAATTATGTTAATACCAATTATAGGGATGCTTTATGTCTATATCTGTGTGTTAATGATATACAATAAGAATTCTGTAAGTCATTTTTATAAGTTTTGAAACTGTCGCGTAAAATCTTGTTATAATTTTTTAAATAAACTTTATAAAAATCTTGTTATAGAATTCGAATGTAAACCTGCTGAAGAATGCCATCGGGTCCGAAACACAAAAACAGTGTGTACAAGTGATAGATAAACCAGGTGAAAAATAAAGAATTTGTTTTCCTGAATAATATCTCTATTTGCAACAACTGAAACATCAGTTTAATAAGTCCCATTAATATATGACTGTAAGTCCAACGTAGACAATGGTAAAATAAAAAAATTAAATTATTAATGAGGATTTATCAATTAATCGAGTAAATATTTCTCTGTCTAACCCGATTTTTTCTAGATAGCCGTACGCGTACAATGACATTCAATAGAGAATTGGTGTGATCTGTTCAAGCTTTCTTCATCTTGTCTTCATACTTGCTTTGGTACGTTGCTTAGGTTTATGTTGTAAGTATTCATCTTGTTTTAAGTACTACATCACATAATTTTACAGCTAAATTCACACTTTAAACGATCTTATTTCTCAAAAATTATTGTAAAACCGCTAACTCATTAGACATCGCCGACCCTTGTCTATTGTTAGCTTCTTACTTTTTATATAAAAGTCAAGTGATTACTAGAAACGCCTTACACTTCAGAACAAGAATTCAGAAGTAGAAGTTTTTGTATTGGAAAATTACACACACACACACACACACACAATATATATATATATATATTGTGTGTGTGTGTGTGTGTGTGTAATTTTCCAATACAAAAACTTCTNAATTTTTGAGTATTTGAGTATTAGATACTCGATAAAAACTTCGAAAACTTGAACGAGGCAAGCACATTGGTAGCACGAATTCGGGGGATTTATCCACTGGTAACTCAAATTTAAATGTATCTTTGTACTCTTAACATACGCTACAAAGAGGTCGCAAACTAGCACATTAATTCTCCCAAGTAATGCTTCTATGTGATTATCCCGTACAATATAATCATTTTAGGACTACATTAATTTTCTATTAAGACAGTAAGAAAATAGTTAATTCTTTTTGTCGTGTCATATTGTTAAAACTGGGTTTCTGCGAATGTAATTTGAATTCATGACAACAAATTAAGAAAAGAACCACAGCTTGCTTCATGAACAGATTCCAAATTTCTTTTAAGTCATAAAAAGGGGTCTATTTAAAATCTTTATAACAAATTAGAAAAATCGGCGAATGATTCGAATTTTTTATTATTTAGTTTGTTTAAGTATTGCATTATTGATCAGAGTTTATGAATAAAAATATAATTATTACAGATATAATTATTACAAAATAAACGTAATTTCTAAATTTGTGTAAATATTTTTAATAATTAATTACTTTTTTCTAATTTTCATTACAGTTATAGATTATATTCGATTATTACTAATTTCACTAGACAGACTAGGATTAAAGCCTTAGTATGAACATAACTGTGAATTTTTAAGGGATTCGAGCTTGAATACCTCATAATTGAGCTTTAGATGCTTCAATGCTCATTAAAATCTTAAATGCCTTCAAGTAAAATAAATTACTCGAAAAAATTTTAATTAATTACTGCAAAAACGTTTATTTAAAAAATTAATTAATTTAAATTGTTATTTGCAGCTGAATTACTTTTCGATTAAGACAATGGCTGAAAATTTAGTGTTTGTTTTTCTGACGATAAAACTTCAGAAAAATTAGCACTAAACATGTACAGTACAACCTTTTTAATTAACGACAAGCAATAGGACTGTATATTCTACTTTGGCTATTATTGGTAAGTCTGACTCTCAAAATAGTCCTTCGATATGTATGAATTACGGATCAGTTCCTCATTTTATTAGTTCCTCATAAATTATAAGCTCAAAGAGCGGATCGCATCTAATTCATAAAGAATGTTTTCTGAAGTTTTTCACTTTCTCCCTATGGGCACCAAAAGTAGTTTTTTTGATATACTCGTCATGGGTTAAGTTACACGCACAATAGAAACAGTTGGATGGACAAAGCCAGACTATGTCCGCCTATTAAAAGTTACTAGAGTTTCTTGATCGAATTTGAATATCAGGTTTTTCAGACAATTTGCTAATGTATACCCAGACAATTAAGCTTTTCCCTAAACAACTGCAAAACATTTGATAGCCATATTGCACATTTCCGATTATTAGAATTTTATTTACTTCTCGACTTAATTTTCATAATTTCAATGAATTTTATGTGTGTATTACTCGAAACAATTTTTCTAGCACACTTTGCTACTTCGAAATCCAGCATTTCGATGAATTATTTTGAATTTAATTTCGTATGCTTTCGACTTTATTTGCAAACAAACAAACAACATTAAAACAATCTTAAAAAAATAAAACAATTATTTATAATACCGAAGAGAAAATCGTGCGTATAGAAAGTTCCCGAAATGCTCTGAGACTACAGCTTTCCTATAAGTAAAAACAAACGGGAATTGAAACTTCAACAATAAAATTTTGGCATATTGAATTCTGCATAATTTTTAATTGTAATTTATGTCATTGTTTACTTTCGTTTTGACTGATACTAGAAATACTATCGATAATTTAAAGCACTATATTTAAAATCACCGATTAAAACAATAGCATTCCTAATATCGATTGCATTAAAACCAGATAATTTAACGTTTCAATATCTTTGTGACACGAAATCACAAAAATTATTTGATAAATTAAAATATCAAGTAACCTTTATATGAGACCAGAAAAATTTGTTATAAAGATTTACATAAATTTATTACAGCTACTAATTTAACAGTATTAGACTATAGGAGGACATCGATAAGCTATTTCTTTTATAATAGCTTAGAAAAAACTCCACGAGGCCATTCTATCTTCTACGCACAAATTGAAACTGCAAGTATTCATAAAGATGAACATAAATAAGTGTACTTTCAAATGTTTTTTTGGCTCTTGCTACCATAATGATATTAAGACAGCCTTATATACATATTTATTGTGGGTTCTGTTAACTCAAAAACGTATGCAACTCTAAGGTCTCGGGATCGAATGCGAACGAGCAGTTCCTCAAATATATTTCACGAGTGGTTTGTCCCTGATGCCTGGCCTCGTTTATAACCCATACGCATACGTTTTTGAGTTAACAGAACCCACAATAAATATGTATATAAGGCTGTCTTAATATCATTATGGTAGCAAGAGCCAAAAAAACATTTGAAATACACTTATTTATGTTTATCTTTTTGAATACTTGCAGTTTCGGTTTGTGCGTAGAAGATAGAATGGCTTCGTGGAGTTTTCTAAGTTTTCGTTACTGTGTAACAACTAAACAGGGTTTGGTAGATCGATCGTACTTTACCTTGTTCATTAAACAGGAGCAGTTTCTGATACAGTCTTCCCGTGGTGCACTACTCTCTTAGAAGATGGCCGAGGCGTTGCGTTTCGTTATTTCTTCACTATAAAATGCTGAAATATGCTCAATTAAACATTTTTACACTTGCCACTTTCATAACTTCTTAAATACATGCGTTATATAAATACTGAGACAGGTAGCATATAGCACTTTTAACTACTTAATGTAGATATGAATTGCATATGAAATGCATATGAATTAGAAATTTTTTAAATAAAACGTACGTTTTCTAACCAATTGCTGTCCGTTCGTCTACCAACTCGTTTTGGATTACACAGACGCTATACACTTCACTTTTAACTACTTTTGCGGGATTCACTGCCTGGCAACAGTGCCAGGCAGTGAAACCCGCTTTTCTGACTTTGTACAGTAGAGTCCCGAAAACTCGGCACTCGATAACCCGACAGTCCGGTTAACTCGGCCATACCCTGGCAGGGCGAAAAAACCCCTAGTTAATTTTCATTATAGACAGCTTCATTCCTCATAAAGATTTTTTGAGGTCTGTCTTATCAGGTAAATTACTGTATACCGTTTATTCATTAATTTTCATTTTAATGTAGTAAAGGCTCTATGGTGTCTATGCCTTCATTAAATACGTACTTTTCCTTTGTTTACGGGTATTTGAGCAGTTTATTTTCTGTTGTATTCTCAAACAAACAGTACATACAAGTACAGTACAGTATTTTCTGAGGAAACACTCGTACTTATTCTTTCTAAACCCCATTCCCAATAACCCGGCATTTTCACAAACTCGGCCACTCTTCAGTCCACATTAGGCCGAGTTTTCGGGACTCTACTGTGCATGTCTTCTTCGAATTGTTTCCTGAGTGATCAGTAAAATATTTCAATACATTGTTCAATGTTCTAGCCATTTTGTTTTTGCTTATGCAAAAATCCAGCAACGAGTTGCTTAACTTTCCTGGCAAAAATAACAACAAGTAAAAGCATCATTAATTAAGTCAGTCCGACCCTACTGGCAATACACACGAAAACATAAAATGAGTATAAAGGAACATATTATTGTCGGGTGTAATGTCATTGTTTTTAGAAAAGGTTCTTATGCAATTCTTAAAGTCTGTAAACCTGCTGAAGAGGTGATTTCACGTCGGAAACACACAGCGTGTACAGCTAAAAATAAAGATACTTTGCTTTGATTTTGGACTAAGATCTCCTCTCTTTGTTATCGCAAGTAGATGCCGCACAGTCGACTACAGCCCATGGTATCGTTACATTTTTCATAGACAGGTAAGTCTGACAAAATTGGATTTTGTAGCAGAATCAGAAACCGAAACGGAATTTTTAACCATTTTCGGTTAAGTTAAACTTGTAAATAATGTTAATGATCAATAGATTTATTAGGTAAATTTTCATTTATACAGTAGAGCATCGATTATCCGACTCAATTAAGGACTCAGGTTGGTCAAATAACTGAAAAAAATCAAATAACCGAAAATAATGAAAAAATACATTATTATAGTGTATTAGTATATCGCTATTAATAAACTTCGCTTTGAATTTTCATTGATGTTAAGCCTAAGAATATTTTTTGAAAATAATAATCGTCGCTATTGTATCGTTAAAAATTATTTTATTACTAACGAAACGAACAACCACTCATAATTAGAAAATTAAGTCTCGTTTAAATACTGGCCTCCCTTCAATGGTCGAGCCGTGTTGCCAGCTAAAACACGCAAAAATTTAACAAAAATAATATTAAAGTAGCCAAGACGTAGCCAAATATTGTAGCGCCACATCGCTATCGGACATTTGAAATTTGCCGACTAGAACGGTCGGTTAACCGATGTGACGGTTAATCGGGGGTCGGATAATCGATGCTCTACTGTATATGCTTAGAATTTTTATTTTACTATTTATAAATATTTAGTTTAACAAATAAAAGTATTGGGTGGTTAATGCAAGCATTAGACCATATTAAAAGTAGATAATCTACGTATCGACAAATTAACTTATAAAATTATATTGATATTTAACTACTACCAGGTCCTCAATTGATTTTAGTAATATAACTTAACTACTATTTGTGCCGAATGTCCATAAACCGCTGATCCTAAAGTTATATCTATTATCTGCCTATAAAAATTGTAGATTTTAGTGATGTAACGATTTAATGAGATTAAATTAAGATAATACATATAAAATTGTAACTGATTACATTTAAAATCTTTTGTTATTATGTCGTGAGATAAAGCCGTGGCTGTTGTAGTTTTGATGAAAGAAAAGACTTACCTAATCATATACAGTAAATATATAATATTTATCTCATTTAATGGAAGATTGAGCCTAAATAACGCGTAGGAAATTAGTAATGGAATATGTAGAAGTATGATTTATTGAATATCTGATGTAACAGAATATGGTGGGTGTTAAAGTTTTTCCTAGTTTGAAGATTTTAAAATGAACCAGAGAAATTAGTTTTATGTCACAGAAATCAACAATTGAAACAATATTCATAGGTAATACAAAAACAGAGCAAACCGCTAAACCTAAAGAGGTGAAATTTGGTAGACAGTTAGGGCACGTCATGAAAACGCGCACTAAAAAGGGATTTTTCGAAATTCCCTCGCGGGAGGAGGGGAGAGGATTAAGGCTTAATTGAAAGAACGGCTTCTACTGTACTATTTTAGATGCGATTTTTTATCTGCATTTTAGTAGGGTGTCAAACATACTTCCGAATCCTATGAATTTGAGAGGTCTTTCTACAGAATCGCATTATATGTGTCTCGAGTAGCGCGCATTATACCTGATTAACATAAGTGTATATTCGGTTTGTGTTTTTATCTATAATTCCACTCCTGATAAAAGTACTACATCCTACTCGAATGACATTTTATTTTCCAATTTTATTAATTTCATTTTCTAATTAATTTCTTCTCCCTCTTTTCCAATGGCAAAGAGGAAAATGTAAAATAATGTAAAAAAATTTAATTATAATTTTTAATAATATTTTGATATTATTTTTGGAAATTTTTNCAATCCTGTCGCGACACGAGTCGGCGATGACGTTTTACCGCATTTTACGAGTCTCTTTTAGCGTCTTTATACGAACACGGTCGCAATTTTTTCGCCGCGATATATGAATCCGCATTATATTAACTTGCGTTATAGGGGAGTCTACTGTATTTGTATGAAACGTTTAAACTCAGCTGGGATATTGCATCCAAATGGATCGCGGTATGGAAAGTTGAAAAGAATAAAATGTTTTATAAAAATATTATTTTTTTTAAATAAAGAAACATTTCATTTCATGGTTGAACTAGATAAAATATTTTAAAATTATTATGAAATTATATCAAAAGAAAATTTAAATTTAAAGACATTTGCAACTGAAATGAAAGTAGTTAAAATATTTTACATTCCTAATTGTCAGAATGTATTTGAAAGAATTATGAAAAATGTTTAATTTTTAGATTAAATATAGATTCAAAATATCTTAAAAATAACAAATATCTTTAGTAGAAATTCTATTGTTTCCTATGCAAAGTTTATGTAAACTTTGTTATAGATTTGCTGCAATATCGATTTTTAATATGACACGATCAGGCACTTTACTACATTTAAAATAATATTTCTGATGCGAAATATTTCTTACATTTTATGATATACGTATGTTGCTGTAATAATGCTTATTAAGATATAACATTTCATTTTTCGAAAATATTAAAAATTTTAATTTGCTTTATTTGTAAACAATCTAGCTTTAAATTTTGTTTTTATTTAAAAATTAAATTCTTGTTCAAAATAAGAATTCGAATTTTGACTTTAAAAGTCAAAAAACTTTCCATTAGAATGTTATTCACAGAAATTCAGAATGGAAGGAAATCCTTTCAGGGGAAAATTTNATAAAAGAATTTCTAAAAATATAAAAATTACTCGAAATTAAACAGAAACTGAAATAGAAATAAACCGAGTAGTAAATTAAAGTACGATGCAAGGATAGTTATATTCACACAGAACAATTTTAAAAATCGAAATATTTAATCGCTTGAACTTTCCATTAAATCTGGAATTTTTTTGCATTCTTGACTGTTCAAGGTAACCTCAGTCTAAAACGTAAAAATCTCCAAGAGTCATCACCTGACCCTTCGCTTAGCGCTTTACCAAATAAAATCAAGTATTTGTAAATTGTGTAAAAAAATTAATAAATTTCTGTAAAACAAACAGTATAATATCAAGTTTAATTCACTTTATATCCGTACTTATTGTCTATACAATACTTATCGCTGACGGAAGAAGGTACAGCTACAGATACTAGGCCGATACTTGTATATTGGGAATGCAAAATTCTTCTGAAAATATACATCTCTTTTGAATATTTCTGATTTCATTAACTAAAAGAAGAAAAATTAATTACACATCACAAACAAAACACTGCAAATGTTAGTAATTATATAATTATAATAGATACATATTTACAGATTATAACAATTTAAATCAATTATAAACTTTATCGGTGTCAATGATAGTGAAAATACAAGAAATGCGAAGTATAAATCTTCTATTTACGAATTATAAAAAGTGATTCATTCATCTATTAGAGTTTTAAAAATGTTGATATAAAAATACAGTTTAGCTTATATAACTCCGATTTTTCCCAAAACTAATTACTGTTATGATTAGTAATACATATATAGTTGACAAATATATAAAAAATTATAATATAATAAATATAAATTAATATAATAAGTAAGTGCATATTAAATTCTAAATAATCGAATAAATACTTTCCGTTAAGAATTGCATGCAAATTATTAGACACGTAAGATATAATATTCTATTTTTAAAAAGACACATAAAAACAAATTCCAGCAACGAGTTGCCTAACTTTTCCGGCAACATTTGGTAATGCCATCTGTTACGGTATTTTATTTAAAAAATTTTTTTCTAAATAAAAATACCTTTCTGAGAAAATTTCCAGGCATTGTTTACACAAATTTTTTAAAAAACAGAATTTGGAGTGTGCAATTTCTAAACGAATTTCTTGAATTAAATAAGCGATATTTTCGTCCATTTTTCGATCTTTCTTCGTATGTCAGATATAAGTGCTAATTAAACATGGCAAAAAACAATTATTTTTTTGTTTTCTCTTGGAAGAAAATATCACTTCACTATTGTGATGGAAAGTAAGATATCCAATACAATTATCATTCTATCTGACGAACAGGTTAGTAAAATCTTATTTAGAAAATGCTGGTCATAATACCTTTTTATACCGTTGCTGATTACAGTATTGTTTGAATCTCAGCATTTATTTTAAAAATGTCATTTACTAATGTAAGTGAAGTAAAGAAATTACTAAAGTAAAGAAAGAACTTCCTTTTCTGTATATTGTGCTTCCAGCACATCGAAAATATCCAAGTTTACTTTTTCATCCAGTGCAAAAAAATTTGTAATCGGCGTGGTTTTCTTGTTACTGCATTCTTAATATGAGTCAATGGCATTAACATCCCAAACCAGTAGGAGCAACTCATTTTTTATACATTACAGTAGAACCTCGATTATCCGGACTAATTGGGGATGAAGGTAGTCCGGATAAGGAAAAATCCGGATAATCGAAACTAATACTTTAATTTGTCTTTTAATGATAATAGAACACGTTTTCTTTTCGATGACATATCGGTAATATTAAAAATAAATACTGTATTTAAATCGTGATCAAATTTTCAAGAAACANATAAATGGACATGTATGTCCCTATATTTCACTTTTTTTGCCAAAACTACGCATTGCACGTGAGTGGTGTTTGTATGTGGTAGTAGCCCCAAGTATTCATTCATGCATTATGGTAATTGCGTCTCGATAGCTATAAGGGTGCGGGAGATATGGGGTTGAAAGTGGAAGATAATAAAATATAATTCATAAAAACGTAATACTTTAATGCAGCGATTCCCAACCTGTGGTACGCGTATCCCTAGGGGTACGTGATAGGTTGTTTAGGGGTACAGAAAAAAGTTAAATATTATGGCAGAAAAAATAATATATTATGTATCACAAACAAATAGTACTAAAAAATTATTAGATAAATAATGTTCCTTGCAACAATCACAACTTTATTATACATTTTTTTATTTAGTTTTTTTTCTTTAATTTAAAGTTACAATATGTAAAATTAACAATACGGGTACTCACTAAATTTCTTAAATGAGGGGTACAAACTAGAGATATGACATGTCACGGGGTACGCTAATGAAAAAAAGTTGGGAACCACTGCTTTAATGTATTTAACACAGACTTGTATTTTACAATAAGTATAAGGAAGCGTTGTATTTAACTGCTGTATATACTTTACTTATTTCTTTGTGGGTATTATAAATTTCAAACTGTATTTCCAAGGATATATTTTCAATTTATGACACTGAATTTACGATAATCAATTAGCTCAATTATATGAATTATGCGTAATGATGATTTTCCAGCAAATAATTAAATCAAAAAAAGTAATTCAATGATTTTAATGCTCTTTTAGTTTCTTAAATTATAAACTAATTTCAACATATGCAAAAATAAAACATGTAATTTAGAAAAATTTAGAAAGATGCAAAGATTTACTAAGATACAGTGGTATCTCGTACTACGAAAGCAATCTCCCTGTCTTCAATACTCTATCCGAAGCAAATTTGTTTGACAAAAATTGCTTTGCAGTTCGAATGATGCTTTAAAGTTAAAGCTGAGAGCACAGTTATAAAATGTGCTGCAAGCGAAAATGCAATTTGTTATTCTCTCAAGTCGTCTCTCTCGCGTTAAGCTGGTATTTTTTCAGCGTTTTCTTCCCTTCTTTATTTTTGAACTGTTTTGCTATGGCACGGAATCATCTGTCGTTCATCTTTAAAAAACATTAAACAACAGACATAGGAAATGATTTCTGTATTATATTTGGATATAAATTTACAAGTTATCCTATTGTCACGTTCAAAATTTAAAGTCACATCCGAGAGTTCAAGTTAAGTCCAAAATTTAAAGTCACATTCGGGAGTTCATGTCATGTCCGAAATTTATAGTCATGTTTAGGGAGATATAGTCACATTCCTGTATTTATGTCCAGTCGAGAGCCGTCACAAATCGATAAAGTGATCATTCTTTTAGAAAATCTAACGACCGATTTAAATTGTAAACGTTACAATAGGATAATTTGTAAATTTATATCCAAATATAATACAGAAATCATTTCCTATGTCTGTTGTTTAATGTTGTTTAAAGATGAACGGCAGATGAATCGCTTTAAGGAGGTATTGCTCCAGAGGATCTTACTTCAGTCTCTCAATTTCCTTTTCGAAATCCTATGCGAAGTCTGCAAAATTAAATCCAAGTTTTAATATTTCGCAAAAGTAAGAATCGAATTAAGAGAATGTACAATCTGTTAAAATATGCACTTACCCGAAAAGCTGATCGATGAGATATTAAAACGATTAAAGATGCCCGAAAAGACATCAACATTAGATTCTTTCATTCTGCCAAAGCAACAGCAAGAGTATTTCCAGCGTATCTTGCACTTCCGATTCTCAGACGGACTTCCTAAATTGGCTTTTATCTTCAATTCCTTTTCGTACCCCAGGAAAGCCTTTCTCAATCTTGCTGTCTTGGCTTTATCCCAATAAATGTTGGGATTCTTCCGCTCCACACGTTCGAGATACTGCTTTGAAGACTCTGGCGGAAGCGCACTCAATTCTTCATGCTGGAGACTATCATTCCTTTGTTCTTCTCTCTTCTCATCCTTCTTTTCACTTGGAGGTTTTCGTCTGAAGAATTTCCCAATCCATTTCCAAAAACTTTTCTTTTTTTCACTCATAATTATAGAAAATTGCGTGAACTAACTCGCTTTAATATAACAATTGAAAAACAATTATTTGTTATTATTGTTTGCGCTTATTGTTGGCGAGCGTCAACAATTATTATCGGCTGTCCATAGAATTTATAAAACTTTATTAATTTTAGGAATTCCTTTTTCTACTCCTAACCGGAACTTATACCATTGATTTAAAATAATTCTAAGACACAAGCCAAACAAATTTCTCCCCAATATTTTCAAAAATATAACAATATTTCGAGAGACAAACAAATTTTACCTTTTCATTTATTATACATTTTCATAGCTCCACGAATATAAACTTTTATTTCAATATCTTTGTACTGTACGTACAATAAAGATGCAGTCGAACCTCGATATAGCCTCCTTCTATATAGCGCCATTTTCTTAAAGTACCAGTGAATATCATAAGCGAATCATTTCAATTATAACTTATGAAAGAACCCTTCAATATCTGTGAATTCGTAGATGTACGATTTTCCATTACAAATAATACTCTTATCATCAAATCACCTGACTTTCAAACTTTTAAACTTAAGTGTGTACGCCATTTAAATAGAAAAAAACGCTGCCAACCTGTCAAATAATAAACTATGTGCAAGCTAAGCAAGCGGAAGCTAGAACAAAAACATGGCAAAGGGGCTTAAAAACGTGCGTTTTATCACGTGACATGCGACCTTAATTAAAATCCGTGTATAGAATAGTTAATAATAAAGATTCAGTAAATACTTAAGAAATTATCCATGTTACATTATTAATGGTTCTATTTGTAATGTTGAGTTTACGTGTAAGGAAAAATGGAACCGCTCTGTTTAAGAAATCAAAGACATTAATACTGGTTGAGGCGAGGCGTTAACAAAGTCTCATGTGGTTCTATGTGTTTTACAGAATTGTGTTCATTCTCAAAATGTAATGGGCCGATTTTGATATAATTTTGTTTATCTCCATTATTAATTCAAATGAGGAATCCAAAAATATAACAAAAAATGGGGTCCATGACTTTGTTTTCGATATACTGTATAGTGGGGTCAAAAGTGACAATGTCAATGCTCCCTCAAGCGACTGAGAGCACCTAATGAAATTTAGAGGAAAAAACAGGCATAACGGAAAATGGGTGCGAAAAACGAACAAAACACAATACGCACCGCTTGTTTCGTTTTTGGATCGCCTTTCCGTGGCTGTCTTTAACTTTCTTCTAAGTAAAAACATCAAAACGTGTTATAAAGTTTTTAATTGTAATAAATTAAATTAAATTGCAAAATTAAAGTGTACTGGTAAGCAGCGTAATAGAAAGAACAATATACCACATGAAAACGTACAGTACTATAAAAGTGGCGTGGTGAGGGAGGAAAATTGCCTTTACTATTAAGTTGTTTATTTGTTATTCATCCGAAGTTTAAATGAATACTCGCAAAAACGGCAAGACTTTAATCGATAGATAGATAAACATGGATCAGGCATAGCATCGCGGATAATTAAATAAACACTTGTGTTTGGTGTGTTATCCAAATTCCAATAATCGAATTGGAATTCGGTATGGGTTAGTAGAAAAAGCAGGGATAAGAAATTTAAGAATCATATAAAATTTGTGTTATTGATTACGACTGGTATTGAGCAAATGAAGACGTCGCGGGAGAGAAAGAAATAATATAGAAGATTACACGAATTTAGTATGTTATTCAGGTTTAGTTATATACCGGTAGAGATCGTGTAATGAATTGCGAATAATAAACTAAATGAGAGCTTATTTAATAACTTTTTCGTAAATATGTTTGTTCAAGCTTGAAGTGTACATGTCTTTTCTTGTATTGTTTTATTTCACTTCTTTATTTTAGTCACTTGTATAGTGATACTGGTCAACGCAAGTCAACCAATATTTAAAAAATCCGCTTTATTTTATTTAATCCGGTCATTTATTTAATTATTAAAACATTAATTCGATTACATGTAAAATAACGAACAAATGCAAAAATTTTATAAAATGAAATAAAAATTAAAAAACTGAAATTAATCTTAATACAACTCTATAATTACAAATTAAGCGGTTAATTCTTAATTTGAAATCATTAACAGAACCATTGGGAAAATATTTATTTATTTTTCTTATTTTTTAATTATTTTTTAAACTTATTCATCGGTATATTTATCATTTAACATGATTTTTCACTCTATAACTGTATCAACCTTCGTAGTTGACAAAGAGTATTATTTGAAAAATAATTAAATGAATATGAGTTTTTCGGTTCTATATATAAATATATATTAGTTATGAAATAATCTTTCTATATGAATCGTTTCCAATATTTTTTTGCATTTATGTAAATAAATCAAGAATCAAATTATGTAGCAGAAAGTTTTATTTTTACTTAAAGAGATGTGACATATGACCACTTTTATGTCTTCACCCTGTCGACCTTTAATTAAGAACCAAAATTTAATAGTATTAATGCCCCTTCATACGCAAGCTATAGTGCCACATTTCGTTTCTTAAACTTTACCCATTCTGAGATATTGTTTAATATCTCAGAACAGAAAATAAAGAAATTAAACAAGTAAGATGCCAACACACACACACGTGCGAATTTTTCCTCTTTTATTAACTTTTTTGGGGGGTTCGGGAGGTATCCAAACGTGTAGATTTGCAAAAGAAGCATGGAGGGTCAAATTTGACACGATTTCAATACTTTTCCTACGCCTCTTTAAGCACGTGTTACTCTGTTTTCACGCATCTGGCAACTGTACTAGTGTTGCAAACATGTTATGAACGCTAATAGTTATACACATTATACACAGACATACGTTGCACTGTTACACACTAGTTGGGTTGTCATTCTAAGTATTTTATATCTAAATGTAGATATTTTGTCCTTTACAGAGAAAATATCGTAATATACCGAAAATCATTAATATAATACAGAAGCGTTTGCAAGGAAAAAAAACGTTACAGCGTTATAGGGGGTCTACAGTAAATGTATAATTTTTATTGTTTGAAATTCTTACGTTAACACTACACTTCATTTACTGTCAATTCTAAAGTGGAATAACAGGGAACGTTAAATCGAGGTTTGACTGTATATAAATGTGTTTTTATTAATGGAAATAAAACGACTCGATATAACGCCGAATTGAAAAAAATATAAATATTTCTATTATAAATTTAACACATTTTCATTACTCTATAAATCAGTTGTAATTGATTCAAATCGATATAACTTTATGCTTATTACTGTATTTTTATATACTGTTTGCTTTACTGTTTCTAATTATTTTTTTCCAGTTCGAAAAATTAGAAGTTTCGCCATTGTTTAAAATAATAGCTGAGACGAATCTACATATAATTATAAGAGAATTAAACGCCAATTTTCTCCTTTTCCTATTCCTATTTCTCCAATGATAAAATGTCCAAAGAAGAATTGTGAAGATTAACAATTGTCAACTGTTAACATAATATTCTCGAAGTATTTCAGATTTATAGGTAATAATTGATATTTACGTTTGTATTTTATGCATAAAATTTTTAACACACAGAAATTTAAGATCACCAGCGTAAACAGTTGAAATAAACAACCGTATCACCGATAGATAGCTGCACTCGTAGAGTTTCTGAATTTCCTCCAGTTACACGAGAGCTTCCTTTTGAAAGTCCTCCCCGATTGCAAGCTCCACAGCAGATGGCCCATGTGTTGTCTTGCTTATCGCATTACTTCAATTTAATCCCTGTTCTATAGACATAAGGTTTCTTGATTCGATAAGGAATGATATTTGATTACAGGTTTGTTGACATTCGCAGTGAGGGATGGTGCCCGGTCTATTACTTTGTCCAGAAACAATAAATAATGCTTATTTCTTCGTTTTTGGATCAAGTTATATTTAATTTTTAATTTAATTCATTCTACATAGCACCAGTTTCTTATATTATCAATATAATACTAATAACTGAAGTTGGGATAAAGATTTAAAAACGAAATCTGGCACAGTAACTCGTATATAAGGGGCATTTATACTGTTAAATTTTCGTAATTAAAGGTTAAGATAGTGGGAAGATAGAAGGTGTTTATGAAGTTTATCAAAAAGATAAATCATTAATACCACATCATCTGAATTTTTAAGATTATTCAACAGGCGATTTCTGTTTTGTACTAATTAATAATATAATTATTAATAATATAATTTTTGTTTTTTTTCCACTTAAAAAAAGTGCAAAAATGGGTATTTTTGAAATGTTTTGAAGAATTTTACTAAAAAAAAAAATTCAACTATTGACCCACCTTCTGTTATTTCTGTTGAAAATAAAAGAATTTCTAAAAATATAAAAATTACTCGAAATTAAACAGAAACTGAAATAGAAATAAACCGAGTAGTAAATTAAAGTACGATGCAAGGATAGTTATATTCACACAGAACAATTTTAAAAATCGAAATATTTAATCGCTTGAACTTTCCATTAAATCTGGAATTTTTTTGCATTCTTGACTGTTCAAGGTAACCTCAGTCTAAAACGTAAAAATCTCCAAGAGTCATCACCTGACCCTTCGCTTAGCGCTTTACCAAATAAAATCAAGTATTTGTAAATTGTGTAAAAAAATTAATAAATTTCTGTAAAACAAACAGTATAATATCAAGTTTAATTCACTTTATATCCGTACTTATTGTCTATACAATACTTATCGCTGACGGAAGAAGGTACAGCTACAGATACTAGGCCGATACTTGTATATTGGGAATGCAAAATTCTTCTGAAAATATACATCTCTTTTGAATATTTCTGATTTCATTAACTAAAAGAAGAAAAATTAATTACACATCACAAACAAAACACTGCAAATGTTAGTAATTATATAATTATAATAGATACATATTTACAGATTATAACAATTTAAATCAATTATAAACTTTATCGGTGTCAATGATAGTGAAAATACAAGAAATGCGAAGTATAAATCTTCTATTTACGAATTATAAAAAGTGATTCATTCATCTATTAGAGTTTTAAAAATGTTGATATAAAAATACAGTTTAGCTTATATAACTCCGATTTTTCCCAAAACTAATTACTGTTATGATTAGTAATACATATATAGTTGACAAATATATAAAAAATTATAATATAATAAATATAAATTAATATAATAAGTAAGTGCATATTAAATTCTAAATAATCGAATAAATACTTTCCGTTAAGAATTGCATGCAAATTATTAGACACGTAAGATATAATATTCTATTTTTAAAAAGACACATAAAAACAAATTCCAGCAACGAGTTGCCTAACTTTTCCGGCAACATTTGGTAATGCCATCTGTTACGGTATTTTATTTAAAAAATTTTTTTCTAAATAAAAATACCTTTCTGAGAAAATTTCCAGGCATTGTTTACACAAATTTTTTAAAAAACAGAATTTGGAGTGTGCAATTTCTAAACGAATTTCTTGAATTAAATAAGCGATATTTTCGTCCATTTTTCGATCTTTCTTCGTATGTCAGATATAAGTGCTAATTAAACATGGCAAAAAACAATTATTTTTTTGTTTTCTCTTGGAAGAAAATATCACTTCACTATTGTGATGGAAAGTAAGATATCCAATACAATTATCATTCTATCTGACGAACAGGTTAGTAAAATCTTATTTAGAAAATGCTGGTCATAATACCTTTTTATACCGTTGCTGATTACAGTATTGTTTGAATCTCAGCATTTATTTTAAAAATGTCATTTACTAATGTAAGTGAAGTAAAGAAATTACTAAAGTAAAGAAAGAACTTCCTTTTCTGTATATTGTGCTTCCAGCACATCGAAAATATCCAAGTTTACTTTTTCATCCAGTGCAAAAAAATTTGTAATCGGCGTGGTTTTCTTGTTACTGCATTCTTAATATGAGTCAATGGCATTAACATCCCAAACCAGTAGGAGCAACTCATTTTTTATACATTACAGTAGAACCTCGATTATCCGGACTAATTGGGGATGAAGGTAGTCCGGATAAGGAAAAATCCGGATAATCGAAACTAATACTTTAATTTGTCTTTTAATGATAATAGAACACGTTTTCTTTTCGATGACATATCGGTAATATTAAAAATAAATACTGTATTTAAATCGTGATCAAATTTTCAAGAAACAAACGTTCGTATTGAATTTGAACTACTACTGACCAACGCTACCAGACTACCTATTGGCTCTCTGGTATACTGGCCCTCTGGTGGCGCAAGAAGACGGATTTTATAAAATAAAAAGCAGTTGAAACTGCATTTTTATGAATAAAAATTTGACAAACTATTTATCGTTTTATGACGAGTAAAATTTTTTCGTCGCGTTCGCGGCTTTTAAGTAATGCATAAACCTTCGAGGCGCGAGGCCCTTCGGACCGCGAGGCATAGGCGGTGGCCCACGTCGTCCATGCCTTACGCCGCCCTTGGTCATAGAAATGATGTAATTTGAATATAAATTATTTATAAATACGTATGTCAAGTTATATTTTTATTACTACGTAAAATATATTTAAGAGTTTACGACCACTGTGCTGGGTGAGACGTTGTTGAAACAAAAAAAGTTATGCATTCCATCACGTACATAAACAGTGTCGTAATTCGCCAAGTGAAAATCAGCAAATTCGTAAAATTTTTGTTTATTTTGAACAATCCGGATAATCGAAAATCCGGATAATAGAGGTCCGGATAATGGAGGTTCTACTGTATTATTAGTTTTCTCACAACTTGTTTTATAGTGTCTAGTACTTTGTAATCGAAACTGGCTTTATCCTTGATAGGATTTGGTTACACGAGAGAGGGGATTGTATGTGCATGGCAACTACTCTAGCCGATAGACCACGGCTTATTGCCTCATCAGTGTGTATATCGCTACTGCAAAGAAAAAGCAACATAACCTCACTCAACGGTTTCTTATACACCTTGGTGGGAAAGGAAATCAGGACTCAAAGCTTATTCTCTCTGATTTTCTTCTAATCATATTTCAAATATTTTGATACTCATTATTTGATCTTCCTCTTTATTTGGATGTTAAGAAGATTCACTCTTTTTACCAATCATGCTTCAACCAGATTCACAATTTATTTTAAAGTTTCATATGTCAAAAAATTCCCTGCTGTTTTAAGAAGTGTGACAGGGTATAAGGATTTCTCTTCGCTCCTGAAGCTTAACAAAATGTGTGCCATTCTACTTTCTGAAACTTTGCATTGCTTAAATTGAAATATAGAAATAAAATTCTTACAGATTATCAATTTATCTTGAAAATGGTAGAATTCGTAATTTTTCTCCTAGATAAATGTATAAATGTTAACTTAATTTAATTTAATAAGAAAATAGAAGTACCTGAATTTACTTCCTCTAGTTCTGTTGCTACTTTTGTGGGAAGAGAAAAGCACAGAGGTGAAATAAATAATACGCTGAAAGTAAAAATAAGACACAATTTACCGACCATAAAAATATTTAATAGGATATATTCTACAAATACTTTATAAAATTGCACCCGAATCTTAGTAAAACAAATGTGATTACGTTAAGCGTGAAGGTGACCTAACAAGTGCAATTTATCTGAATTATAAAAGTTTCAAACAAGTGAATAAATTTGTGTGATTTACAGGGGTAACGACGTTGAATATTACAAAAAGTGCAAGGACTCAGCAGAAATCATTAATGATTGGTTCAAATATGCATATAAAGAAAGGCCAGAAAGACCTTACATAGATTCAGTTACTTGCCTATGGTATTGAAACATGGGTATAGCAAAAAGGACATCGGTATCTCATCACTATGCGTAAAATGAGATATTTCAGAAATGGATGTACATTGACAATAAAGGGAAATGCGAACATGTATCAAATGACACATGAAAAAGAACGTAGTAGAAAAAGTGAGCACCTTTACTTTTCTCTGATTTGGCAATGCACAGAAAATAAATAAAGAGAAACAACTACAGATAGTCTATGTAAAAAAGGGAAAGATCACAAAAATATGTGTCAATAGAAGTCTGACGGTGAAGAGCTGGAGTTGATTAAACTGTTAACATTTGACGTGAGATTGGGGTTTCAGGACCTGCTTATCTTCTCCGTCGATGGCTATCGTTGTGACGTTTATGAAGATTGGAAGATCACAAAATCGACTCGCGTCAAGTTCCTGACACCAGTTAGGATAGTTAAGGATATCCTGTCTTAACTCGCGTGAAGATACAGATTCAGAGAAACTCGTGATCAGATCCATCTTTAGACATATTCGAATAGGGAGGAACGCAAGTCTGTCGATAAGGTTAGACCGGCATTTAACTGAATGGAGTTCGAGATTAAATTAAAACAACAAAGAAAGTCTTCAATATACAGAGTACATTGATATATATACGATCAAAAATACAAACGGATTAACTAAATCAAAGTAACTACATGTTCCTCGAATCGCACAAGAGAAAGAGAAAGTTTACAATATAGGTTTCATAATACTTCTATATAGCACTTGATGTATTTAATCGGCAGAGATCCTCTATTTACTTAGTCTAAGATCGAGGCACAATATTAATGTGGACCAAAATCTTACAAGGCGAACACCTTTCTCGGAGCTGCTTCTGAGAAAACTGACAGGAATCTCGATAAACGGGATGTTTACCCTTTCTATACCCGAATTTGTTTCAGTCGGGTGTTAATTTATCGCACATGTGACGGAATATGAGGCCCAGAAGATGTATCATAAACATGTGAGATACTGACTTCACCACAGGAAGAGGTTTTATCTTGACAAACAGAAGAAAGTTGTGTTTCATCTTATACTAATTGCGAAAGAAATAGCAAATCTTACGATTTATCTTATTAATTAAATAATTTTTAAAATCGTTAAATAATTAATGTAAATTCTAGATAAATCTTTCTTAAAAGTGGATAAAATAGATCAAATTGTCTCCAGATTCTCGCACATTTATAAAGCCTTATACTATCACATAATAATTTAGAAGTAACTCAAATACATGTTAAAAAATAGAAAGAAATTTGTAAATGTTAATGATGTTTTTTAAATTTACTATTTACTAAATTTTCGGTAAAACTTACCAGCAGAAAATGAATGAAACCTTCATCCCGATTAATGTACTCTTATCGGAAATGCTAAATTTCTTTTTTATATACTTCATATACTTCTTTATATAGCAATTCATGCATTTTCAGCAACTTGCAATTGCTGAAGAAGCATACATTTTTGCTGAATATGCACGAATTATTCGAATTCCAAAACCTATGTTCTATGTGGCCACTAAGAGGGAAATAGGACGAGTCCTCCATTAATTCCTCAGTTATGGATGGAAGAATAAAAATGAAAACGTAATCCTTAATATTAAAAATTACCTTTGCAGTATTTAATAAACAATCACTTTGTGTATTAACCAAATTACATGAGATTTATAATAATTTGTTTGTTAATATTTTCAAAATTGCAAATCATAATAAACATCAAATGATACGAACAAATCGTTTATCATCTTAATTGATGACGATATATCTAATTTATTAGGTGAAATTTGAGTACGTTTTAATGAAATTAGAATTTTTATTAGAGAAATTTTACAATTCTAAGT
This sequence comes from Centruroides sculpturatus, assembly GCF_000671375.1. Taxonomy (NCBI): domain Eukaryota; kingdom Metazoa; phylum Arthropoda; class Arachnida; order Scorpiones; family Buthidae; genus Centruroides; species Centruroides sculpturatus. The sequence goes on along the minus strand of NW_019384923.1, from coordinate 108,622 downwards.
AATATTATCTATTTTTGTATAGATATATTTTAAAACACGATGAATATAGAGACTATATAATTTTAAGGTAATTAGATGCTGTTCATTTAAATTTCAAGCAGTGAAAATTGATTTCTTTTGTATTTTCACGCCTATCACCTGCTAAAAATTGCTGCAAAATTTATAGAACTTTTTTACAATTTATCTCTGTATATATATACATCTGTTCTATAGGCCAAACACCGAATTGTTAAGAGAAAGCTTTCTCTGGTTGATGTCCGTTCCGGATACATCGAACTATATTACTTTTCAAACTGCCCTATTGTGCGACTGACAAAAGCTTTAATGGATTTTATTAACAAAACCTCTTAATGCCCAAAAAACAAAAGGAGAGAAATATATATAAATACATAATCAACTTTGCTTTACAAGATAAAACAAAAGTTGATTTTGCTTTACCTTGAAGAAATTGGAAGAATCCCCTCTAATTTATTTGCAAATGGCATTATGTGCCTACCTCATATGTAGTACTTGCTGATATCCTAGAACGGAAATTTCCAAATCTTCCAAGAGGTGGGCGTCACTATATATTCTGTACACGCCAAAATTATGTGTTTTTGGCTCTTATTTAAAAACAGCAGTTCTCCCCTCATTGTCTTTGTATATGTTCATGCTGTTGATTTTGAATCACTTTGCTCTTGAAGAGATATTTGCTTCAGACTCATTGTACAATTACCGAGTTTCCTGCAAGTTAGATTTTTGACAGAAATACAGTCTAACAGATTTTCCATTTTTTCCTCTTGAATTAATGTAAATTGCCACAAAATAATGAGAAACATTTTTTTGTTTATAATAAAACCTCTAACTTATAATGTATTCTGAAACTATGTAGTGTAGAATTTTACCTCTATTCTATCACTCTCTGATATTTTATACTATACTGTGTGCAATTCTGCATATTATTTGCAACATAATTGCAAAGCAGAGTTGCCAATCTTATTCTGAAACTCATTATTAACTGTACCTTTCATTAAATTACCTTTAAATAACGTAGAAATTTTCACAAATAGAAAAAAATTAATTAAAGTTTGCTGGAAACTGCATACAACAACAACAAAAAAAATGTTTTGAATTGAGTTAAAAATTAAAAAAATGAACTTCTAATTTNCTCCTAACCGGAACTTATACCATTGATTTAAAATAATTCTAAGACACAAGCCAAACAAATTTCTCCCCAATATTTTCAAAAATATAACAATATTTCGAGAGACAAACAAATTTTACCTTTTCATTTATTATACATTTTCATAGCTCCACGAATATAAACTTTTATTTCAATATCTTTGTACTGTACGTACAATAAAGATGCAGTCGAACCTCGATATAGCCTCCTTCTATATAGCGCCATTTTCTTAAAGTACCAGTGAATATCATAAGCGAATCATTTCAATTATAACTTATGAAAGAACCCTTCAATATCTGTGAATTCGTAGATGTACGATTTTCCATTACAAATAATACTCTTATCATCAAATCACCTGACTTTCAAACTTTTAAACTTAAGTGTGTACGCCATTTAAATAGAAAAAAACGCTGCCAACCTGTCAAATAATAAACTATGTGCAAGCTAAGCAAGCGGAAGCTAGAACAAAAACATGGCAAAGGGGCTTAAAAACGTGCGTTTTATCACGTGACATGCGACCTTAATTAAAATCCGTGTATAGAATAGTTAATAATAAAGATTCAGTAAATACTTAAGAAATTATCCATGTTACATTATTAATGGTTCTATTTGTAATGTTGAGTTTACGTGTAAGGAAAAATGGAACCGCTCTGTTTAAGAAATCAAAGACATTAATACTGGTTGAGGCGAGGCGTTAACAAAGTCTCATGTGGTTCTATGTGTTTTACAGAATTGTGTTCATTCTCAAAATGTAATGGGCCGATTTTGATATAATTTTGTTTATCTCCATTATTAATTCAAATGAGGAATCCAAAAATATAACAAAAAATGGGGTCCATGACTTTGTTTTCGATATACTGTATAGTGGGGTCAAAAGTGACAATGTCAATGCTCCCTCAAGCGACTGAGAGCACCTAATGAAATTTAGAGGAAAAAACAGGCATAACGGAAAATGGGTGCGAAAAACGAACAAAACACAATACGCACCGCTTGTTTCGTTTTTGGATCGCCTTTCCGTGGCTGTCTTTAACTTTCTTCTAAGTAAAAACATCAAAACGTGTTATAAAGTTTTTAATTGTAATAAATTAAATTAAATTGCAAAATTAAAGTGTACTGGTAAGCAGCGTAATAGAAAGAACAATATACCACATGAAAACGTACAGTACTATAAAAGTGGCGTGGTGAGGGAGGAAAATTGCCTTTACTATTAAGTTGTTTATTTGTTATTCATCCGAAGTTTAAATGAATACTCGCAAAAACGGCAAGACTTTAATCGATAGATAGATAAACATGGATCAGGCATAGCATCGCGGATAATTAAATAAACACTTGTGTTTGGTGTGTTATCCAAATTCCAATAATCGAATTGGAATTCGGTATGGGTTAGTAGAAAAAGCAGGGATAAGAAATTTAAGAATCATATAAAATTTGTGTTATTGATTACGACTGGTATTGAGCAAATGAAGACGTCGCGGGAGAGAAAGAAATAATATAGAAGATTACACGAATTTAGTATGTTATTCAGGTTTAGTTATATACCGGTAGAGATCGTGTAATGAATTGCGAATAATAAACTAAATGAGAGCTTATTTAATAACTTTTTCGTAAATATGTTTGTTCAAGCTTGAAGTGTACATGTCTTTTCTTGTATTGTTTTATTTCACTTCTTTATTTTAGTCACTTGTATAGTGATACTGGTCAACGCAAGTCAACCAATATTTAAAAAATCCGCTTTATTTTATTTAATCCGGTCATTTATTTAATTATTAAAACATTAATTCGATTACATGTAAAATAACGAACAAATGCAAAAATTTTATAAAATGAAATAAAAATTAAAAAACTGAAATTAATCTTAATACAACTCTATAATTACAAATTAAGCGGTTAATTCTTAATTTGAAATCATTAACAGAACCATTGGGAAAATATTTATTTATTTTTCTTATTTTTTAATTATTTTTTAAACTTATTCATCGGTATATTTATCATTTAACATGATTTTTCACTCTATAACTGTATCAACCTTCGTAGTTGACAAAGAGTATTATTTGAAAAATAATTAAATGAATATGAGTTTTTCGGTTCTATATATAAATATATATTAGTTATGAAATAATCTTTCTATATGAATCGTTTCCAATATTTTTTTGCATTTATGTAAATAAATCAAGAATCAAATTATGTAGCAGAAAGTTTTATTTTTACTTAAAGAGATGTGACATATGACCACTTTTATGTCTTCACCCTGTCGACCTTTAATTAAGAACCAAAATTTAATAGTATTAATGCCCCTTCATACGCAAGCTATAGTGCCACATTTCGTTTCTTAAACTTTACCCATTCTGAGATATTGTTTAATATCTCAGAACAGAAAATAAAGAAATTAAACAAGTAAGATGCCAACACACACACACGTGCGAATTTTTCCTCTTTTATTAACTTTTTTGGGGGGTTCGGGAGGTATCCAAACGTGTAGATTTGCAAAAGAAGCATGGAGGGTCAAATTTGACACGATTTCAATACTTTTCCTACGCCTCTTTAAGCACGTGTTACTCTGTTTTCACGCATCTGGCAACTGTACTAGTGTTGCAAACATGTTATGAACGCTAATAGTTATACACATTATACACAGACATACGTTGCACTGTTACACACTAGTTGGGTTGTCATTCTAAGTATTTTATATCTAAATGTAGATATTTTGTCCTTTACAGAGAAAATATCGTAATATACCGAAAATCATTAATATAATACAGAAGCGTTTGCAAGGAAAAAAAACGTTACAGCGTTATAGGGGGTCTACAGTAAATGTATAATTTTTATTGTTTGAAATTCTTACGTTAACACTACACTTCATTTACTGTCAATTCTAAAGTGGAATAACAGGGAACGTTAAATCGAGGTTTGACTGTATATAAATGTGTTTTTATTAATGGAAATAAAACGACTCGATATAACGCCGAATTGAAAAAAATATAAATATTTCTATTATAAATTTAACACATTTTCATTACTCTATAAATCAGTTGTAATTGATTCAAATCGATATAACTTTATGCTTATTACTGTATTTTTATATACTGTTTGCTTTACTGTTTCTAATTATTTTTTTCCAGTTCGAAAAATTAGAAGTTTCGCCATTGTTTAAAATAATAGCTGAGACGAATCTACATATAATTATAAGAGAATTAAACGCCAATTTTCTCCTTTTCCTATTCCTATTTCTCCAATGATAAAATGTCCAAAGAAGAATTGTGAAGATTAACAATTGTCAACTGTTAACATAATATTCTCGAAGTATTTCAGATTTATAGGTAATAATTGATATTTACGTTTGTATTTTATGCATAAAATTTTTAACACACAGAAATTTAAGATCACCAGCGTAAACAGTTGAAATAAACAACCGTATCACCGATAGATAGCTGCACTCGTAGAGTTTCTGAATTTCCTCCAGTTACACGAGAGCTTCCTTTTGAAAGTCCTCCCCGATTGCAAGCTCCACAGCAGATGGCCCATGTGTTGTCTTGCTTATCGCATTACTTCAATTTAATCCCTGTTCTATAGACATAAGGTTTCTTGATTCGATAAGGAATGATATTTGATTACAGGTTTGTTGACATTCGCAGTGAGGGATGGTGCCCGGTCTATTACTTTGTCCAGAAACAATAAATAATGCTTATTTCTTCGTTTTTGGATCAAGTTATATTTAATTTTTAATTTAATTCATTCTACATAGCACCAGTTTCTTATATTATCAATATAATACTAATAACTGAAGTTGGGATAAAGATTTAAAAACGAAATCTGGCACAGTAACTCGTATATAAGGGGCATTTATACTGTTAAATTTTCGTAATTAAAGGTTAAGATAGTGGGAAGATAGAAGGTGTTTATGAAGTTTATCAAAAAGATAAATCATTAATACCACATCATCTGAATTTTTAAGATTATTCAACAGGCGATTTCTGTTTTGTACTAATTAATAATATAATTATTAATAATATAATTTTTGTTTTTTTTCCACTTAAAAAAAGTGCAAAAATGGGTATTTTTGAAATGTTTTGAAGAATTTTACTAAAAAAAAAAATTCAACTATTGACCCACCTTCTGTTATTTCTGTTGAAAATAAAAGAATTTCTAAAAATATAAAAATTACTCGAAATTAAACAGAAACTGAAATAGAAATAAACCGAGTAGTAAATTAAAGTACGATGCAAGGATAGTTATATTCACACAGAACAATTTTAAAAATCGAAATATTTAATCGCTTGAACTTTCCATTAAATCTGGAATTTTTTTGCATTCTTGACTGTTCAAGGTAACCTCAGTCTAAAACGTAAAAATCTCCAAGAGTCATCACCTGACCCTTCGCTTAGCGCTTTACCAAATAAAATCAAGTATTTGTAAATTGTGTAAAAAAATTAATAAATTTCTGTAAAACAAACAGTATAATATCAAGTTTAATTCACTTTATATCCGTACTTATTGTCTATACAATACTTATCGCTGACGGAAGAAGGTACAGCTACAGATACTAGGCCGATACTTGTATATTGGGAATGCAAAATTCTTCTGAAAATATACATCTCTTTTGAATATTTCTGATTTCATTAACTAAAAGAAGAAAAATTAATTACACATCACAAACAAAACACTGCAAATGTTAGTAATTATATAATTATAATAGATACATATTTACAGATTATAACAATTTAAATCAATTATAAACTTTATCGGTGTCAATGATAGTGAAAATACAAGAAATGCGAAGTATAAATCTTCTATTTACGAATTATAAAAAGTGATTCATTCATCTATTAGAGTTTTAAAAATGTTGATATAAAAATACAGTTTAGCTTATATAACTCCGATTTTTCCCAAAACTAATTACTGTTATGATTAGTAATACATATATAGTTGACAAATATATAAAAAATTATAATATAATAAATATAAATTAATATAATAAGTAAGTGCATATTAAATTCTAAATAATCGAATAAATACTTTCCGTTAAGAATTGCATGCAAATTATTAGACACGTAAGATATAATATTCTATTTTTAAAAAGACACATAAAAACAAATTCCAGCAACGAGTTGCCTAACTTTTCCGGCAACATTTGGTAATGCCATCTGTTACGGTATTTTATTTAAAAAATTTTTTTCTAAATAAAAATACCTTTCTGAGAAAATTTCCAGGCATTGTTTACACAAATTTTTTAAAAAACAGAATTTGGAGTGTGCAATTTCTAAACGAATTTCTTGAATTAAATAAGCGATATTTTCGTCCATTTTTCGATCTTTCTTCGTATGTCAGATATAAGTGCTAATTAAACATGGCAAAAAACAATTATTTTTTTGTTTTCTCTTGGAAGAAAATATCACTTCACTATTGTGATGGAAAGTAAGATATCCAATACAATTATCATTCTATCTGACGAACAGGTTAGTAAAATCTTATTTAGAAAATGCTGGTCATAATACCTTTTTATACCGTTGCTGATTACAGTATTGTTTGAATCTCAGCATTTATTTTAAAAATGTCATTTACTAATGTAAGTGAAGTAAAGAAATTACTAAAGTAAAGAAAGAACTTCCTTTTCTGTATATTGTGCTTCCAGCACATCGAAAATATCCAAGTTTACTTTTTCATCCAGTGCAAAAAAATTTGTAATCGGCGTGGTTTTCTTGTTACTGCATTCTTAATATGAGTCAATGGCATTAACATCCCAAACCAGTAGGAGCAACTCATTTTTTATACATTACAGTAGAACCTCGATTATCCGGACTAATTGGGGATGAAGGTAGTCCGGATAAGGAAAAATCCGGATAATCGAAACTAATACTTTAATTTGTCTTTTAATGATAATAGAACACGTTTTCTTTTCGATGACATATCGGTAATATTAAAAATAAATACTGTATTTAAATCGTGATCAAATTTTCAAGAAACAAACGTTCGTATTGAATTTGAACTACTACTGACCAACGCTACCAGACTACCTATTGGCTCTCTGGTATACTGGCCCTCTGGTGGCGCAAGAAGACGGATTTTATAAAATAAAAAGCAGTTGAAACTGCATTTTTATGAATAAAAATTTGACAAACTATTTAT
>NW_019384923.1:0-94562 GCF_000671375.1 Centruroides sculpturatus | reverse complement strand
ATGAAGAAAAACTTCATACTTGCAGACTTTGTACTCGTTTGTATCCTTGCCCAATTTGCACAATCTGGCGTCAGGCATTTATTGAAGCTACTGGGCATGGTTAAAACTCAAGACAGCGTAAGCACAATTATTCCAGATATTACAGGTTCCGACAAGTAAAGAATTTTTATAGTCATGCCACAAATAAGCTATACATTGATTATTGACCATTTGTGACATGCTATAACCAGCAAAAATTTAAAAAAACTAATAGATAGGTTTAAAATTAATAAATACAAATGTATTCTGACAGTGAATAAGCTAATTATGCTTTCTATTTGCAAAACTCCTCAACCTTAACACAAAATAAGAAAAAAAGTGAATTTTTAAGAAATTTGCGGGATTTCCCGGGATAAGAAAAATTTCCCGGGATATTTCCCGGGTTAAAAAAACAACCGGGATCCCGTTTCAGAAACCCTAGTTGCACTGTACTCATCCAGTTTTTGAACAATAACGAGAATGTTAACCGAGCTCATCGCAGAAATGGCCAGTCCCATAAAAGGAAGGAAAGTTTGAGTGAGACTGAAACATATTCGAAACAGACAACAACCAGAAGGGCACTAAATTATATGTACTAATATTATTACATAAAAATGTGAAATCTTCAGTATATGAAATTATAAAAATTCTTAATTTATACAGTACTGTATTTCAACAATTTAACTTATATTAATTATTTCGTCAACTAATCAAAAATAACTAATGCAAAGTATATAAAACAGAAGTTAATAACACCATACAAAGTACAGTAGAACCTCGATTATCCGGACTAATTGGGGATGAAGGTAGTCCGGATAAGGAAAAATCCGGATAATCGAAACTAATACTTTAATTTGTCTTTTAATGATAATAGAACACGTTTTCTTTTCGATGACATATCGGTAATATTAAAAATAAATACTGTATTTAAATCGTGATCAAATTTTCAAGAAACAAACGTTCGTATTGAATTTGAACTACTACTGACCAACGCTACCAGACTACCTATTGGCTCTCTGGTATACTGGCCCTCTGGTGGCGCAAGAAGACGGATTTTATAAAATAAAAAGCAGTTGAAACTGCATTTTTATGAATAAAAATTTGACAAACTATTTATCGTTTTATGACGAGTAAAAAGTTTTCGTCGCGTTCACGGCTTTTAAGTAATGCGTAAACCTTCGAGGCGCGAGGCCCTTCGGACCGCGAGGCATAGGCGGTGGCCCACGTCGTCCATGCCTTACGCCGTCCTTGGTTATAGAAATAATGTAATTTGAATATAAATTATTTATAAATACGTATGTCAAGTTATATTTTTATTACGACGTAAAATATATTTAAGAGTTTACGACCACTGTGCTGGGTGAGACGTTGTTGAAACAAAAAAAGTTATGCATTCCATCACGTACATAAACAGTGTCGTAATTCGCCAAGTGAAAATCAGCAAATTCGTAAAATTTTTGTTTATTTTGAACAATCCGGATAATCGAAAATCCGGATAATAGAGGTCCGGATAATGGAGGTTCTACTGTACTTTGATCCAAGATGAAGATTTTGATTATTTCTTATGCTGGCAAGTTGCAGCATAATTTAATGAATAATGAATATAAAATTTTGATTAATTTGTACAAATTTTGTTTTATTTTTATATATATATTGTAGCCAGTTCTAATTTAATGTACTTGAATGTAGCTTTTTAACCTAAAATACACTCACTGCCAAAAGTTAAGCACCGAGCAGTAAACTGCGAAAAATCGACAAATACAACTGTGATTGACACAAAATGAGGTAGGAAAATAGCAAATATATTTATGCATGAAACAACACAAAGAATTACATAGAAAAATGAAAACAATATTGAATTTTCTTAAAGTATAAGATGAAATCATATTGGAATCATTAACAAAACAATGTTTAAATCCAAAACAAACAAACAAAACCGACGTTAATAGGGTAAATGGTCACACCTCATCCTTACACAAAGTTTACAGCATGTAACCATGCTTTCCATGAGGTGATCAACCACTCCAGAGTGAAATAAGTGCCATTTCTCCTGTATAGCAGTTTGCAACTCTGAGAGTGGCAGGGGATGGGAAATGTGCACACACAGCACGGCCAAGAGCATCCTAAAGATTCTCAATGGGATTGAGGTCTGGCGAGTATGCTGGCCAATCCATATGCGTGATTCCCTCTCAAGGTAGTCGTCAACAAGGGCGACTGTATGGGGTCGTGCATAATCATCCATTAAACAAAAGCAGGACCAACTGCTGCAGCATACAATTTCACAATGGGTTTGAGGACTTCATCCCGATACTGGACAGCCATCACAGAACCCCCTCGATAGATGTGCAGGTTGGTGTGATATCCCAACGAAATGTCTGCCCACACCATAATGCTTCCACCTCAGAATGCTTGATGCTCGATGATGTTCTGGGGATGATTGCGTGTGCCTTTTTTCTTCCATACTCCTACATGCTTGTCATCTGGCTCCAGGGAAAATCGCAACTTATCCATGAACATAATGTTGCCCCAATCAGACACAGTCAAATTCACATGTTGCCAACACCACTTTAATCGTGTGCCTCTGGATTGGACGGATAGTGGAACACAAACTCGTGGTACTCGAGCGTACAGTCCGTTCACGTATAGCCGTCGGCACACAATAGTAGCAGATAACGTTTTACCAATGGCTGCTGTAACCATCGATGTCACACGTGTAGAGTTGCTTTTCAATTCTGCTTGACTACAACAGCAATATAGCAATTTTCTGTAGGGGTCATAATTATCCCTTGGGGAACCGGCCACAGGTTTTTGGACAACTGTTTGGCTTGTTTGGAATTGTTTTCATAACTGTGAAATGACGGAATGATGAACGCCAAAAAAAAGCAACATTTGTGATTGATTGTCCTGCTTCAAAGCGTCCCACACACCGCCAGCACTCACTGTCTGTCATTCGTCTTCTGGAAGCCATAGAAACATGTCAATCACGCACAGTAATTATACGACAGTTCTCCACACTTTTTCTCGGCACTTACATACAACTCCTCTCACACTTCAGAAGGCTAACTTCTTATAAGACTGCCTGTTTTGCTTATTTCGAGACACGTAACCATGATTGATAGTAACGTAACATATTTGCATACTTCCACCTATCTCTGCAGTGAATTGCAGCCTCTCAAATGCCGATTGCTTTCCACACATGAACATTTTCTGCTCTGTGCTTAACTTTTGGCAGTGAGTGTACTATTTTGAATAAAGAAATGCAACAAATTCGAATATAGTAAAAGTGCAGGACTGTTGGAAAACTATATTAAACGTAAAATGCATAATATTTGTAGATATGTTTATATAAAACTATCTTTTAATATTTTTGTACGTTTAAAATTTTCTCTAATCCGATTAGTCAGTTATTTTTGTTTTGTTTATTAAATTAAATGAATATTTTGATGCAATGCCATACCACTATCACTTGCAATTTTATTTTGGGGTTTGTTCACAGTAAAGTTGCGATACCATCTTATATAAGTTTATACAATATGAAACTCAGTATTGCTTGTAAAAAGTTACAAGATCAGTGATCTTTCGTAGTCCTGGAAACAGAGTGCGAGAACACGACGAATGATTAATAAAAATATGTTTGTGTATGTATGAAGCTTCTAACCATTGGAGATCACAGCAAATCTTGTGCTATGGTAAAAATGCCATTCGACGTTTGATTCAAATAGGTGTTACCATGCCGATTTCCCAGATTAACTGAAGGGAAAACGGATGACACATAAATTCATCTACTTAATATCTTGTAGCCACTGCGTTCCCTTTTCGCTTTTGACAGATGCCAATCCCACTCCTCTTCTGCTCAAAAGTTTTAACTTTATAAAGATTTTTTAATTAGCATTCACGTACTTCAACCAGGATTTGTTTTTTTGGTATCAATTTCTCGGCCTTTCATTTCTTTCATGTTTGGTTTTTTCCCAAATTTTTCATACTTATTGTTTACACGTCGCCAAATCAAAGTAAGACAGACTTAATCGCCTTCTTTATGACAATTTCTTTCATGTCACATTCTTTCCTAATGTTTTTATTCTTGCATTTTGCCAATGTACACTCATTTCTTGAGTACTTCGTTTTAAGCAAAGTAGTGTCACTCTGCGTAAAGTTCGATATTGCGAATTCGAATTTTTGATTGCCAATTTATACATGACATGTAAAATATATACTGGAGTCTTTGCTCACATTATAATTTTTTTTGATGTTATTCTTGGAAATGTTCTGTAGATACGTAAGCGCATTCATTTGTTTCGATCGTTTACTGGTGTCACGAATTGCTCGTGTTGACTCTGCTTCATGACTAATGCAATAATATTTGTTTTAGTAAGATTCATGTTCAATTTCGTAGAGCTTTTCGAAAGGATATCTTACTAAATATTTTTCACTACTAATAAAATATTTTCGTTTCCTCTTCCAAGATAATTCTTATTATACCTCTATTCTTGTGTACGCCGACAGACGTGACAACAGAACTGGATGAAGTAACTTCAGGTAATTTTCTGTTAGCATTAATGTATTTTTAACTGAAGATTTTTAAACTTATTCGAAAAGTAGTGTAAAAATTCCTTAATCCCTATCTGTATTTATATTAATAAATGAATTTAGATTTGTATTTGTAAAATTTCAGCATAAGCATGGATGTATCGATGGTGAACATTACTGATTCACGAAGTTATAGTCGATTTGCATGTATATATTAACATTATATAATTTCTAATAGCTTTAATGTGCCCCTTCTAATTTTTAATTAAGTTTTTTTTTTTAAGTTACTGAAAGAAGATATGTAGAAATTATAGAAGGTGCTCCAGAAATTGCCACGCGTCTTTGCAAGGTTTTTCCTATTATTCCTGCTTGTATATACATACAAACACAACTAGCTATTAACAAAATTCTAATAATAATGTAAAAGCAATAACTGCGGAAATAAAGATAATAAAACTTGATTTTATGCTGTTTATTTTAAAGTAAATCACTTTTTACACGACTTACAATTAAACCAGAAACGAGTTGCTCAACGTTTAAAATTTTGGTAGCGCCTTCTGTTATTATATTATATTAAAAAATCTTTTTTATATTTCGAGCTATTATCACATTGCAAAAGGCTTCATTTTGAAGGTAAGATTGAGTTCTATAAAAAAAATTATAAATGCTAATAACGCGTAAAATCGTCAATAAGTACCACCTTACTTGTCTTCTTTATCTTCTCATTTCCTCTACCTTTAATCATCAAAATTAACAGCATCAATTCCTTATTACACAAACTTCGCAGCAAAATGTCAAAAATTTTCAAGGCCTAGGAGTACACGCTTGTTTCTCTGATGTTTACGTTATTAAAGTTTGGTATTGACAAAAATTAAGTTAACCTAAGATGGCGATGCATGAAATACGAATCCCATTGGTGCTTTTAATATGGAACCCGACTTTTCTGTGGTTCCGTATTACCCGCAAATTCAAGCCATGGAATAATTTTTGTAAAAGTATGTGGTGGATGAATCAAAAAATTAGAAATAGATCCCTAAAACTATAAATAAGTAGATCTAGTTAAATTCTTAAGTTAATTTGGTTGAAAAACTTCTAAATAGATATGTGTTCTTTTAAACTGACTTTTTCGAATTGGTTTATTTTTAATTTTTAAATGCTTAGAGCCTAGCGAAACAAGCCAAAAAAAAAAAACACGAAGAAACATCAAATATGGAGACAGGAGAAAATGGTAGAGGCAGTGAGTATGGAAAGAGACAAGAAGTGGGGCTGAAGTAAGCCACAAAATTTTATGACGTGCCAAAAATCAGTTTGTGAACTTTCTTTTTGTAAGCAGACATTCGTCCGGAACAATTTATGAAAAAGACACTGGTTAAAAAGTCAATTCTTCCTGAGAATATCGAAAAAGAGCTGATGCAATATATATTGTTGATGGAGGTCATATTTTTTTTATTATTAAAGCATTTTTTCGATAAAATACATTGGAGTAAATGACTAACTTTTTATTTTTGTACTTTTCCATTTGTTTTTGAATGCATTAAAGCATTTTAAAGAAAGGGGTTCCATATTACCACCCGGCTTCCCAAAAACTACTTTCTGACTTTTTACAAAAGTCTTTAAAAACTATACTTATAGTTATGTTAGCAAAAATCCGATTAGTAACATCTAGTTTAATAGTTACCAAAAAATGTGAGCGTAGTTATGATAGCTTGTTTACAATTCACTATAATGAAAATGGAGTTCCATAATATCACTTTCTCCTATATAATAATTAGTAAAGTAAGTAACATCAAAAAACACATACCGGTGTTTGAAACAGTTACATAAAAGTTGAAAATTTCCGATGGGATGAGAGAAAGTTGAGCGTTACTGCTGACATGTTGACGAAAAGAAATGACATTATATTTAAATCAGTGTATGCAGTTATAGCAGAGGAAATGGAAGAGCTAGGTAACGTGGCACCGTCTACTAGGGATGAGGGACCTTAAATCTTGGTTTTTTTTTTTTTAGAACTCCGATCACTTTCCTGTAGTTTGACCGAAATTTACCAAACTGTGCAAAATATAAAGTAACTGTCTGGCTTTATATACCGAAAAACAACACTAAAAAATGTCAAATACCTCTTTGTTATTAAGCGTCAAATATTATGCGTTTTTCCATTATATCTTATCTGAGATTTAATTATATTTTTCAGTTTGTAATTTAAACACATAATAGCATTCTACCGAGCGCTTTGGCATCAAAAGAATCAAAATGTCGCGTGAAAATTGTTTTTAAAAAATCAGACATAAAACCGCAAAAGTCGTCCCAGAAGCCTGCGATTGCTTACTGCTTGTCCAGACAATTCAACATCATAAAAGATGGCCATGTTTTAAATGTGCTCTTTTTTCATTCCTTGTCACACACAACGTGTGAATTTTACGCAAGTTAAAAAATTTATAGAGAGATAGTTTAGAGAACCGCCGTGTCAATAATTTTTCATTAAAAGAATGAATCACGCGTAGAAAATTAACAAATTTAAGTTTTAAAATTTCGTAAAGTAAGTTATTAAAGGAATTAAATAACCATCTAACATAAACGAGTAATTATTTAATATGGCATGATCACTGTGCCGAGCTGCAAGTTTGAATCATTTGTTTGTTTTATTTAATTTAAAACATATGCTTTCACCTCAAATTAGTAGTGACTCGCCCCTGTATTTCATATGTTTCTTTTAACAATGGAGTCGTTCCCTTCATCTAGCTAACTCCTTTCAAGAGAAAATTTTAAAATAGTACGAGGGATTCTTGTAAAGATATTTCTTTGAAAACTTTTAAAGAATTCTTGTAGATTTCATTGCAGTGTTGATTTTACTATTCTGGCTTGCCACGAAAACACAGATCCGGTGTCATACTTCTAACGTTCTGGTTAAAGCAGCTTAACTGTTTTATATCTTCATATGTTAATATGTTACATATTTTTAGAATATTATTAATTGTTGGACAGAAATTTGTAAAGACAAGTGATGTTATTCACTTGTCTTTACATATTAAGGCTTTTATATACATTATGTCGATAGTTTTCATACATTTGATAGACCTTTTCTAAAACATGACATAGTAAACTTTTACTGAAAAGTATGTAAAGCAGAAATTACTTACATCCGATAACATATTAAAGAGTACATCGATCGAACGATTAATACCATTTCTGCATTTGCTTTCATTCCAAACATATTACTGCTCAAAATGCTCGCTCGGGCTAACTACATCCATAAACATCTTTTCGCGTTTCTCGACGTGACTTACTTTACTAGTTATTATAATTTTAATTATTATAAAATGGTGAAAAGCTTAATTTTCAGAGTAAGGATGCGTTTTATGGGAAAATATTGTATATGCATATGTAGAGTATAATTTTGTTAACTTAGATACTATACGAGTTATCAATAAACTATCTCTCTGTGTTTCAACCTTTTGACCTTTTACCACAAAAATCTATTAGCATTATTTTTCTTAATGTTCAATTTACCCTGCAAAATGTTAGAAAATTTCGACGTAAAGCGGACGAGTTATTAAGCTTCAAACTGGGTAAAAGTAATTGTGCCGTCCACAAGAGGTATCGGCCTTACACACAAAAATAAATTTAAAAAAACTTGTTTTTGCTTCTCTGGAAATTTCACGTTACGCCGAATCGAAAATAAAAATATTAAAAGGTTATCTTTTGACCAATCGCCATACTTACCCTCGATTATATATAACAGCTGAGAAAGTAAGAATGAAACTTTCTAATCGATTTTTTTAACGATAAAATGTTTATAACTTTATAGTTTTATTTAAATCTTTATTTGTTCTCGGGTTTCCTTGTTATTCTGCTTAATCAACAAGTCAAACATATTCTTCGTTTCGTAGAAATTCATGTACAAATGTCAACTGGCTTGATTACTTAGTGCCTTACTAAGTAAAATTAAGTAGTTGTTTTTTACTTTCTCGATTGTTTTCAATAACAGAGGAAAAGAATGGCGATAGGTCAGTGAATGACCGCCTAAGATTTTTATATTTTTAGATTTAGAGTGCTTTTAAATGTCGACAAATTCAAAAGAATTAGAAATAATTTGTTTATTTATGAATGTTAGGGTGTGTGGGCACGAAAATGTTCAACCTGTTTGAAGTTGTATAACTTCTGTGGTTTCTGTGGAAACTTTTTGAAATTTTCCTACGAGGTTTCTGTATTAGAGAGATTGATTCTGTTAAATTTTGACAGTTAAAGATAGAGGGAATGGGGAAATAAAGGGGTCGTCTCTATCTTCAGTAGTGTCAGAATTATTGACGATTTTACGTGTTATTAGCATTTACAACTTTTTTAGTATAAAACTTATTCCTACTCTCAAAATAAAGCGTTTTGCCATTTGATAATAGCTAGAAATATAAAAAAGATTTTTTAATAAAATTTAATAACAGAAGGCGCTACCAAAATTTTAAATGTTGCCGAGAAAGTTGAACAACTCGTTGCTGGTTTATTTGTAAATCGTGTAAGAAATGATTTACTTTAAAATAAACAGCATAAAATCAAGTTTTATTATCTTTATTTCCGCAGTTATTGCTTTTACATTATTCTTAGTATTTAGTTAATACCTAGATGTGTTTGTATGCATATACAAGCAGGAATCATTGGATGAATCTTGCAAAAACGCATGGCATATTCTATAAATTCGTCTATAATTTCTCCATATTTTCCATCGATAACTAAAAGGAAAAAAAACTTAATTAAAAATAAGAAAGAGCGCATATTTTAAATTTAATATTTTTAAAACTGTGATAGGATAATATATGAAAAATTTAGTGCAAATCAGTCAAAGGGTTTAGCAATATGTGGGGAATGAAATTAGTGGAAGGAGTGAAGGGTCGAGTTTTAAAATAACGTATATGGTTTTGAGTATTGTCTAGAATAACTATTCGAAATTTGTGCAAATTGATCAAAAGGTTTAGAAGTTTGCGGCTGAGGGATACAATAAGAAATAGTAAATAAAAGGTCCGGATGTTTCCCCTATATAGTATAGAGATTAACTGAGGAATTTGACCCCTATCGATTAAAGAATTTGATAGTTTGTAGTGATCAAGTACTCATTAGGAAGGAATGGTAGGTAAGAGTTTTAAAGTAGCTTATATCAGTGGCATGTTACCCTATGGGCAAAAAAGCGCAAATGCCTGAAACCTCGTAATTTAGGACTAAAAGTAAATTTTTATACACTCATTACTATATTTGGAATATCGAAATTTAACTTTGAGTATTAAACATTAAATTTATATGAGAAGAATATATATTTTACGTTTAGCGGAACGGAAAAAGCTTTTTAATAGAGAAAATACCTTGAAAATCAGTTTGGTATATTCTCGAACGAACAAACAAATATTCTCGCTTTATATGTTAATATAAATACAAATAGAGATTAAGGAATTTTTAAACTACTTTCCGAATAAATTTACAAATTTTCAGTTAAAAATACATTAATGAGAACAGAAAATTACCTAAGGTTACTTCATTCAGTTCTGTTGCCACGTCTGTCGGCGTACACAAGAATAGAGGTAAAATAAGAATTATGCTGGAAGCACAAATGAAAAATATTTTATAGTGGTAAAAATATATTTAGTAACATATGCTTTCGAAATGCTTAGAGCATTTCGAAATTCACTAAAACAAAAATTTTTGCGCTAAGCATGAATCAGAGTCAACACGAGCAATTCGTGGCAGCAGTAAACGATCGAAAGAAATAAATGCGCTTACGTATCTACAGAATATTTCCAAGAATAACACCAAAAGAAATTATAAAGTAAGCAAAGACTCCAGTATATATTTTACATGTCATGTATAAATTGGCAATCAAAAATTCGAATTCGCAATATCGAACTTCACGCAGAGTGACATCACTTTGCTTAAAACGAAATACTCAAGAAATGAGTGTACATTGACAAAATGGAGGATAAAAAATTTGGAAAGAATGTGACATGAAAGCAAACGTTATACAAAAAGCAGTCGATTCTCTTTTACTCTGATTTGGCAAGATGTAAAGAATAAGTTACAAAAAATTTCTGTAAAAAATGCATACATGAAAGAACTGAGAGACAGAGAAATTAAAGTGAAAAAAAAATAAAATCCTAATTGGAATACGTGAATGCTAATAAAAAGTAATTAAATAAAAATAATTAATAAGAATTAATTAAAATTTCTGAGCACCAGAGAAGTACTAAACGAGAAAGAGAGAGAGAGAGAGATGCATTTGTTAAAAAAAGAAAAAGAAAGGGGTTGCTGAAAGCTATTAAATAATTTGGTGAATTTTTGTGTCATCCGTTTTGTCTGAGCTTTCTGGGAATTAGGCGTGATAGCACCTATTTGAATGGAACGTTGAATGGCATTTCTACCTTAGTACAAGCTTCGCCTATGATCTCGAACTGTTGGAAGCTTAATGCATGCACAAATATATTTTTCTTAATAATTAGTCGCACTCTGTTTTCAGTATTACGTAAGATCCCAGAGCTTGTAATTTTACACAAGCAAATATCGTGTGATTTCAGTTTCATATTGTGTTCACTTATATAAGATGACATCTCAACTCCACTGTGAACAAACGCCAAGGAAAAATTGTAACTGATAGCGGTGTGGCATTGCATCAAAATATTCATTTAATTCGATAAACAAAACTAAAATAACCGAGTAATCGGATTACAGAAAATTTTAAACGTACAAAAAAATATTAAAAGAAAGTTTTATATTAACATATCTACAAAAATTATGCATTTTACGTTTAATATATTTTTCCAACAGTCACGCACTTTTACTATATTCGAATTTGTTGTATTTGTTTATTCAAAATACTATTTTAGGTTAAGAAGCTGCAATCATGTATTAATTTAACACAACCTTTAAACACGTAGATTTTTAAGACAGCAATATTCAAGCACATTAATTTAGAATTAGCTACAATATACTGTATATTAAAAAATACAAAAAAGTTTGTAAAACTTAATCAAAATATTGTATTAAATTTTGTTGCAACTTGCCAGCAGGAAATGGTCAAAATCTTCATCTTGGATCAATGTACAGTACTTTGTATCGTGTTATTAACTTCAGCTTTATATACTTTGCGTTAGTTGTTTTTGATATAATATTTTTCAAAATAAGAAAGAAAACACTATAAATCTATCAAACAATACATAAATAACATTATTCTGCAATTCATGCATTTACGGAAAATCATCAAGACTTCTTATTGTTATTTTTCAGGGTAGTTTCCTCATCGCAGAAATTATTGCTTAAAAGCAGAAAACTGTTGTCGGTTGTATGTGGAAATTGTTTACAGCAATCGAAATGCCACGGATAACGAAACAGAAACAATTTTTAATACGAACAAACGAAATAAAAACAATTTTTAATATCAAGTCGTTTGGCCATTTAAACCTTAGCAATTAATTCTGTTGGGTTTCTAAAACGCCTGCTTTGCTTTGATTTCACTACGATAAAACGACAGATTAGTTTAACGTTAGAAATTGCCTTTATTGTATTTAATAAACAATTAGTTGGCAAATAAACTAAATTATATGTTGGCATTTGCAAAATCCCAAATTGTAATAAATATCGTCTGATTTATCATCTTAAGAGTTAAAGAAATAAATAATTTATTACGTTAAATTTTAGAAATATTACGTAAATTAATAATTTTCATAATAAAATTTTTACATTATTTAGCGATATTATTCACATTAGTTTAGATATATTTTATAACGTCATCGATATACAGACACTAAATATATGTTAGTTTAAGTAAATTAGGTGCTGTACATTTAAATTTGAAACGATAAAAATTGTTTTGTATTGTATTTTCACGCGTACAGGCCAAAAATTGCTACAAGAATTATCAAACCATTGTGCAATCCACTCCGGCGAATATATGTCATGTAGTACGAATGGCAAAGTAGTTAAGTTTAAGTGTACGTCCGTTACAGATATGTCAGCAGTCCCACCGAAATCTGCCCTTCCATTTTTGAACTGGCCATTACTAACAAACGGTGTTATTGCTCAAAAACTAGAAGGGTAAAAAATATCCTCATTGCTACGAATCTTTATTGGCGTGAGTTCATAATTACAATTTAAAATCGGCACATACTTTGCACCATGTAATTTTCTGCATTCGTTTTCAACTTGCCTTACAAGCAAAGATAACGCGTATAATCTAATGAAATGTACACTTAAAAAATACAGTTATTGTATAAAATACAGAAGAGTGGTAGATTAACGTTGAAATTCTACACAACATAGTTCTTGAATATATGATAAGTTAAAGGCTTTATTATAGAAAAAACGGTTCTCATTATTGTGTGGCAATTTACATAAATTTTAGTGAAGAAAATGGAAGAACTTCTGGACTGAATTCCCATCAAAAATACTAATTGCTGGAAACTCAGCAATTCTACAATGAGTCTGAAGCCAATTGTATCTGATTTCGCCACAACTGGGTGAAAATCAACATCATAATCACCTACAAAGAAAGAAAATAAACGAAATGATGCTACTAAATATGAGCCACAGAGATGTTTTTAACGGGTGCAGAATGAGTAATGTTGTCCTCCTCTTAAAAAATATTTTAAAAATAATTAATTATGTTAATGTCACTAGCCGTTTTCTAAGAAAACTAAACTCAGTACAGCGGCATAGGTTTTACTATTTTGGCCTGAAACGAAACCACAGATCTGATGACATGCTTTGTACAAGCTTACATCCGAAAATCTTCTCATAGATCTCACTTTGAAAATTTTCGCATCGATTATCTTTGCCGATAAAAATAATTTCTAAATTTCAGCTTCCTCAAGACGTCGATTCTGTAAAGTTACACATACAGTTTGTTCTCAAATCATAGAGCCAGTGTAAAATGACAACATTAATAAACAAATAACAAGCACCTTACAAAACAATTAAAAGGAATTTGACTATTAATTTATTATGTTATCATTTAATAATAATTTTATTAAAAAACAGTAATAAAGTACTAATATAAATAGATTTTTAACAACGTTGTATAGAATAAATTTGTCGCAAAATAATTGATCTGCTTCAACACTTAAATAAGTAAATTTGTTTATTATTAATAAACAATATTTACGCCGTGCTTACTTATTATTCGTAAACACTATCTGGCATTGTTTTAATAAGATTTTTCTACGATTAAGTACCAAGAATCAGCTATAGCCTTTTGAATCATTTTGCAGAGGAATATTGTTTTTAATTCCTGCATTATTTCGGCAATAATGTAAAAAACATGTTCTATACACGATTAATATCAGGTGAATATGCACTCCATTTATGCACACCATTTTCCAAAACCCATTGCGAAGATTTTTTTCGCATTGTATTGCCGAAATAGAAAAACTTCTTGTAATTTTTCTATGAATTGCATTAGGTGTGTATTTCAAATGTAGTACTTCTTGATATCCTGAGGTTTCCAAATTTTTCAAGAGAAAGAGTAAACTACTGTACTCATTATGCGCTCGCCGAAAACATTTGTTTGGTGCTCTTATTTAAAGGCATAGTTTGTTTCATTTTCTTATTTTGTCAGTGATTAGATAATTCTGTTTACTTTTAATTTTCACACATAAATGACTGGATAAGATGCAACTTGTCTCAGACTCATTGTAAAATTGCGAAGTTTCCTGCAAGTTAGTATTTTTTTTTACGAGAATTTAGTCCAGGAAGTCTTCCGTTTTCTATACTACAATTGAAGAAATTTGCAACAAAATGATAAGAATGAGTTTCCTCTTTTCATAATAAAACCTTTAACTTATCATTTATTCCAGAACTATATTTTATAAAATGTCAACCCTAATCTACTAGTATCTAGTATTTTATAATATATGCAATTTTGCATATTATTTGCAAGTTAACTGCAGAAGCACGGATTTCTCTATTATTTTCAGACAAGTATATTGTTAAAATTCATTTATATTTTATTACTATTTTCTAATAAAATTATCATTATTATGCAATGTAATAAAGCAATAATCAATTTCCATCTATTCTTTTGTCATATACTTTGCAAACAAATACGAAAAGCAAGATATAACTGTTAATACGGTAAAAGCACAGGAAATCGCGAGTCAGTTCGATTTTTTCGGCCAAAGAGTGATTAACTCCACGTTAAGTAGATTTTATAATTATTCTAGCAATTAATTGCTGGTTTATTACTTGTAATAAAGGAAATAGAAAACAATTTTCACAATTTAAATTGTACAGAATCGAATTATTTTGAGCTTACATCGATTGTGACTATTCATCATATAAAACATATGCACATAAAAATATTTTTTATTAATCCGAAATTTTCATTTTAACAATTGTTAGATGCAGTATTTCACAAGTTAATTATATCGAATTTTAATTATGCCGCCAACAATTAAGATGATAAATCAAATAATAATTTGCTACCATCACAGTGTGCAATTTAGAAAATGTAAATCAATAAACTATTATAAATTACATAATTTTCTTAACTTATAAATCAATTGTTTATTAAATACAGTAAAAACAATTTCTAATCTTAAATCGGTCTCTGAATTGTAACGTAAGGTTTATGTTATTATCTTTGTTATTCTGTTTATGTTTCGAGCATCAATAAAAGCCTCGTGTTATCTTAATCTCAGTGGCCACAGATCTAAGAAATACAAAAAACCCGACTGATCTAATTGCTGAGGTTTAAACAGACAAACCTGTTTACATTATACATTATTGTTACTCTGTTTTATTGTTTACGATTGCTAAACAACAATTTCTGAAAGATGACATTGCATTTTTGTTTTTAAGCAGTTGATGATACAAACCGTAATGATACTGTAAGAATAAAAGTATTAAATTGCTGAAGATGCGTGAATTTCATATTGTTGATAGATTTACGATATTTACTTTCTTATTTTAAGAATTATACGGTCGAAAGCGACTGTACTAAAGTATATAAAGCAGAAATTAACCGGATCCAATAATATTATACAGAGTAGGCCTATATCGATTCAAAATGAAGATTTCGGCTATTTTCTGCTGGTAAGTTCTACCAATATCTAATGGATAATAAATTAAAATATTCGAATCGATTTTTACAAGTTTCTTTCTATTTTTTCTAATTGTAAATTAATGTGCTTGAATATTGCTCTCTTAAAAATATAAATGTTCAAAATTTACGTTCAATTAGTACAACGTTGCAGTTGTAAACTAAATACGAAATTTCGATCATGAAATAGAAGAAACTCAAATATATTAGTAAAAATGTATGACTGTTGAAAGTGTTTATATCAAACGTAAAAGGTTTAACATTTGTACATGTGTAGACTTGAAGTTTTATTTTGTTGGTTCTTTAAGCTTGAAATTTTGTCTACTGAAATTAGCTAGTAGTTTTAATTTGACTTATGAATGCAATACTTTCAGGCAATGGCTTTAGCACTAGTACTTGGAATTTTACATTGTTTAAAACAGTCATATTTGTTTTGCTAAGATTTGCGTGCAATTTAATTATATATTTGTAAAATTCATTGTATTAATTATTTTTCCTGACTGGTGACATATCTCTTATTTTTGCTACTAGCGTGATCCTTGTTATTCCTCTGTTCTTGTCAATGCTGACAGAAGTGGCATCGACAGTACTTAAAGGTAATTTTCTCTTCGTATTAATATATTAATGAAATATGAGTAAATTTATCCGGAAAATAATTTAAAAGTTCGTTAATCTCTATTTCAATACAAATATATGAAACGAAGATATTTCTTACTTTCTTTGCTTGAGGTGATCTGAGAATCTGCCGAACCAATTTTTAAAATTATTTTTATATTGCAAAGCTTATTCTTCTCGAATAAAAACAGGATACACATTATTTTCACATTAAAATGGGAAAAAGCACGAGAACGATGTTTATACCTTTGCATTTGTCTGCTCCGTTTAAAATTCCCTTCGTCATCTGTGGGCGTTTTTAAACGACTCTATTGTTAAAGGAAAAGTATGATGTACAGGGGCAAGCCACTACTAATTTGAGATGGAGAGTATACACTGAAGAGCAATTGAATTAGGGATATCTGTCTAGTAGTGTGTAGCGCTACCTTTCGCCTTGATGACAGCTGCGATTCGTCTTGGCATGGACTCCACAAGACACTGGAAGCAATGGGAAGCCATACGTATCCACGAGTCCTGAATAATTTCCCACAAATCACGAAGATTAGATGGAAGGTGGTCGGAGCCTCGAACATCTCTCTCAATTGCATACCAGATGTGATCGATTGGATTGAGGTCAGGTCTGTGGAATGTTCATCCAACCATTCCGATACAATTCGGGAGCGATGGCATGGTGCATTGTCTTGTTGAAAGACAATATCTGTAGTAGACTGTCGAGAACAAACAAACGAGAGCAGATGGTTGTCAAGGATATCCCGGTAACATTTACCTGCCAGCG
This sequence comes from Centruroides sculpturatus, assembly GCF_000671375.1. NCBI lineage: Eukaryota > Metazoa > Arthropoda > Arachnida > Scorpiones > Buthidae > Centruroides > Centruroides sculpturatus. The sequence continues at coordinate 77,562 of NW_019384923.1, read as the reverse complement.
ACGCTGTCACACGTATCAGGGGTCCCATTTCAGTCCATGTGAACAGTCCCCACATAAGAATGTCACCTCTGCCAGCATGAAGAGTCTCCTGCTGGCAGGAAGGATCCATCACTTCATGTGGTTCACAGCATACACGTACTGTACTCTGTCATCGCCATGTACCAAAGTGAATCTCGACTCATCACTCCAGGCAACATTTCTTCACGTCTGGACGGTCCATTGGCAACGTTCCCGTGCCCATACTAATTGTTGCGCCCTGTTTTGTGCAGTCAGCAGGGGAACTTTAGTAGGGCGATGACCCCTGTACTTCATTGAGAGAAGATGGTTTTGTATGGTGTGGCAGCTTACACCTTGCTGTACACCATCGTTAAATCGACGGATGATCTGTTGCACTGTGACTCGTCTATTCTCTGTTACAATGCGGGCTAGCGGCCGACAATCTCGCTCATCCACACGCTGTTGTCCGCGGCAGTTGACCCTGGCAGCAATGGTTTTACCGGAATCAACGTACTCACGGTACACCCTCACGAGTGGTGCTTGAAAATCCCAGTGTTTCCACTACTTCCGATATGGAGTGACCCATTCGTCGGGTCCCGACGATTTGTCCACGATGAAATGCGCTTAGCGCTTTACTCTTACCCATTTTGCTTCTGACTATTACTAATACCGTTAGCAGTACTCCTTATCTTGTCAAACTGCTGCTTACCTCATCTGCTGATCACTTTCACGCTTACATACAACTCAAAATTTGCATAACGCCAGCTATCCCTAATTCAATTGCTCTTCAGTGTATATTTTAAACTAAATGAATTGCAGCCCGATACTGAGACGATGTTACATTAAATAATTACTCGTTTATATTGTTTTTGTCGTTTCATTTTTATAATAACGCTCTGATGTTATAGGATATTTGCATAATTCTAGAGCAAATTTACTTATTACTTATTTAATTAATTAGAAAACTAAACTTTTGTAGTATTTTTATGCGTCGTTGTTTTATTATTATTACTCCTGCCGTATCATTATTAAAAATAAGAATTTCTCTAATTATATATATATCTACATAATTTTGTACACACGTAGACGAGTGCGAGTGAGCTTTATTGACGATAAATTATTTAAAAGAAACTCGCAATTGTCAGGAACTACATCCATGCCAAGCAAATTTCGATTGTAAATAAATGTATATAAACAAAGAATGTTTGTTTCTTTGCTTTTCCATTGANAATTTTGTACACACGTAGACGAGTGCGAGTGAGCTTTATTGACGATAAATTATTTAAAAGAAACTCGCAATTGTCAGGAACTACATCCATGCCAAGCAAATTTCGATTGTAAATAAATGTATATAAACAAAGAATGTTTGTTTCTTTGCTTTTCCATTGAAATAATGTTAGAATATACTGAACTGATTTATCTAATTTTTTAACCATTGAAAATTATATTCCTTTGAATGTACAGTACTGTATTTCCCCCTGGTTTGATCTTAAACGAACAGTCAAGCCGTTCGACTGATTTGCAAAACCATTGCGTAGTTACAGTTTTAGAAAACTGAAGTAAAATAAAATAAACTGTATTTTTATATTTATTTTACTTAAATTGAGACTGATGCGTAAATATTTTCTTATACTTCGTGCATAAGACATTTTTATTTCGGTATCGACATGGATATAACGATGAAGTATATTTTTGAAAAAGGTTTAACATTTGTACATGTGTAGACTTGAAGTTTTATTTTGTTGGTTCTTTAAGCTTGAAATTTTGTCTACTGAAATTAGCTAGTAGTTTTAATTTGGCTTATGAATGCAATACTTTCAGGCAATGGCTTTAGCACTAGTACTTGGAATTTTACATTGTTTAAAACAGTCATATTTGTTTTACTAAGATTTGCGTGCAATTTAATTATATATTTGTAAAATTCATTGTATTAATTATTTTTCCTGACTGGTGACATATCTCTTATTTTTGCTACTAGCGTGATCCTTGTTATTCCTCTGTTCTTGTCAATGCTGACAGAAGTGGCATCGACAGTACTTAAAGGTAATTTTCTCTTCGTATTAATATATTAATGAAATATGAGTAAATTTATCCGGAAAATAATTTAAAAGTTCGTTAATCTCTATTTCAATACAAATATATGAAGCGAAGATATTTCTTACTTTCTTTGCTTGAGGTGATCTGAGAATCTGCCGAACCAATTTTTAAAATTCTTTTTATATTGCAAAGCTTATTCTTCTCGAATAAAAACAGGATACACATTATTTTCACATTAAAATGGGAAAAAGCACGAGAACGATGTTTATACCTTTGCATTTGTCTGCTCCGTTTAAAATTTCCTTCGTCATCTGTGGGCGTTTTTAAACGACTCTATTGTTAAAGGAAAAGTATGATGTACAGGGGCAAGCCACTACTAATTTGAGATGGAGAGTATACACTGAAGAGCAATTGAATTAGGGATATCTGTCTAGTAGTGTGTAGCGCTACCTTTCGCCTTGATGACAGCTGCGATTCGTCTTGGCATGGACTCCACAAGACACTGGAAGCAATGGGAAGCCATACGTATCCACGAGTCCTGAATAATTTCCCACAAATCACGAAGATTAGATGGAAGGTGGTCGGAGCCTCGAACATCTCTCTCAATTGCATACCAGATGTGATCGATTGGATTGAGGTCAGGTCTGTGGAATGTTCATCCAACCATTCCGATACAATTCGGGAGCGATGGCATGGTGCATTGTCTTGTTGAAAGACAATATCTGTAGTAGACTGTCGAGAACAAACAAACGAGAGCAGATGGTTGTCAAGGATATCCCGGTAACATTTACCTGCCAGCGACGCTGTCACACGTATCAGGGGTCCCATTTCAGTCCATGTGAACAGTCCCCACATAAGAATGTCACCTCTGCCAGCATGAAGAGTCTCCTGCTGGCAGGAAGGATCCATCACTTCATGTGGTTCACAGCATACACGTACNGCGTCATTTATATACAGTAGATCCCCCTATAAGACTGGTTCCTATAATTACGATTCCTATAAGACGGCGAAAAAATTGTGGCGGTATCTGTACACAACGGTAAAAAACTCCTATAATTACGTAAAACGTCACTGGGCAGCCGAACTACTTTCCCGCCGTCCAGCGCCACGCTACGGACAGTTTAGGCGGGTAAATTGAGTTTAGTTTCGTCTGTACATATAATTATATATAAATTGTATATAAATTAGGTACTGTACATATAATTATATATCTATATATATATAAAATTGCTTGTCCTGACTGACTCACTCATTCACTCACTGATTTATCATCGCCCAGAGCAAACCGCTGAACTTAAAGCGGTGAAATTTGGTACACAGTTAGGGTACGTCATGAAAACGCACACTAAGAAAAAATTTTTCGAAATTTCCTGGCGGGGGGAAAAGGGAGAAGATTAAGTCTTAACCGGAAAAACGGCTTCTACTGTACTACTTTAGATGCGATTTTTTGTTTTTATATGCGTTTTAGTAGGGTATGCCATAGTAATGCACACTAAGAAGGGATTTTTCGAAATTCCCCCGAGGGGGAAGAGAGAGAGGATTAAAGCTTAACCGGACGAATGGCTTCTACTGTACTATTTTAAATGCGATTTTTTGTTTCTGGTGGTAATAACTTAATTTCCAAATGTACGATATTTACGTATTACGATTTTTTAATTAAATGTTCAAACCGTTTTAAATTCGAATTTGTTACTGCTGTGAAAACCTGAGGGCCCTAGGCCTCATTTAATAATTTTTATTAAATATGCTTAAATATTCACACAAAATAATACTTCGTTTTTGGTGAAAAATTTGTGTTTTAGTCGTGGGAAAAGATAGATAACAGATGCTACTTCCGTTAAAGGAAGTCCGTACATCCTTTGTTTATCCCTTATCCGTTAAAAATCTCGCTCAGATGGGAAATGGCTACCCCTCTTTCGTCCCCCTTTTCGCCGGTTCTCACGAAGAGCTACTGGACGATGATTGGACAAAAATTTTGAAATAAAAGGAGAAATTAGTCAGAATTTGGGGAGTTCTGCGACAGTTCTTCGACAGATCCGAAGCATCCAAACTCCACATACGTTTCCCTCCTGATGGCCAACGCCCAGAAACGGAGTCCGATAGACTAAGTCCCGAGTCTACACTTAGAAGAAGTGATATTTTTATATTTTGTGCACGAATTGATCTCCCATACGAAAGTAATATGAACTCTATCTGCAAGGTGTCCTATATCTACAGAAACGAAGACGACAATTAAACAGGTCGTATGTTTAGAATCATTTTGTGAGCTCTCTCTCTCGATCGCGCATTAGCATAGATTTAGTCGTAGTCTGTAGCTTGTCGTACAATCGTTGTATTTGGTTATTTGTATTCGTTTGTTTGAGATTTATTAAATTATACTTATGTTTATTATACAAAAATGTCTCTTAATTGGGTGTCCGAATCAGATCGCATACGCGTGTTAATCCGCGTATAATAAGATTGATTAACTGGTGTCAAGGAATCCTGACGAACGTCTGAACTTCTCGTTCAGATCATTATTAAAGGCCCTCCTTTAAGGACTATTAAGATCGGATCTTACGATTCGAAACTCGGAGAACTAGTCTCACCGACTAGCTGCCTAGTAAGTGATACAGTCGTAATAAACCTACCCTGTATCCCAGGCTAGATCTCACACTGCATATTTGTTCGATTATAGAATTATTGCAAACGTTCTAGAAAATTGGTCAGATTGAAAACGTTCGATTGAATTAGAAGATTCTCAGTAATAAGGGGTATGTTTAACGCAATAATTTTATACATTTGGATTGTTATAAATTACATAATAAATATGGTTGTTGAAATAATAAATATAAATGGTGTTATGACGCCCCACATCACTCGAAAAATGTTAAACGTTTTAGTAGGGTATGCCATGGCAATGCACACTAAGAAGGGATTTTTCGAAATTCCCCAGCGGGGGGAAAGGAAGAGCATTAAGGCTTAACAGGAAGAATGGCTTTTACTGTACTATTTCACATGCGATTTTTTGTTACGATTAGTCTTCATTAAGTACTTAGGTGTATTAAATTATAACATTTCAGACATTGTTATAAATATTTTTATATATTTCGATTTTTTAACCAAATGTTCGAACCTTTTTAGATTCGAATTTGTTATTGCGTATCGGTTCTATTATAGAACGATTGTAAACGTTCCAGAAAATTGATCAAATTGAAAATTGTTTGTTTGATTCCCGGCAATTCTCATCATTCTCGGCGGTAGGTGTTATATAACAATTACTATGGTTGTTGAAATACTGAATATAAATGGGATTTGCTTGCAAAACCTCCGCGGACAAAGTCGCGGGTAACAGCCAGTTTTATAATAAATACAGTATATAAAACTATCTAAAATAAAATATCATAACAGATGAACTAAAAAAATTAAACAAAGTACGAAAACATTTCCTTAAAAGTGCGTTTGCGTGTGTGTTGAATATCTCAGTATGGGGCTCAGATTAAATAAGGAAATTTGGCATGGTCGCTTGTGTATAACGGGCGTTAATGTTATGAAATTTTGGGGGTTGAAGTTCGAGGTGATGAATAGCTACTGAGTGGTCACTCGTCATATTTTGAAAGTAGTCGGACTGAATAAAGGCGAATATGTGTTATTGGGCAGAAATTTGAAAAAAATATAGGTTTATAAGTTTCTACTGTCGTTCGTCCATTCTCTGTTCTTTCTAAATCTCGAGAACGTAGTTTGATACAAGAAAGTCAAGACAAAACGTAGAAATTGTAGGTTCAAAAGGCCTGGATTGTATGTGAACTGCATAGGCTGAAAGTCACGCGATTGTAATTCAAAAATTTTCCCGGAAAATGTTACATAAATGACCGGCATGACTTTATTGTTGTCAAGGAAAGTGTGATGTATAATTCTGTGACGATGCTTATTCATTCAAACAGAATCAATGAACGTGAAGTTAGCTAATTAGACCCTAAACATTATGAAATTACATATAAATAAAAGAATGACAGCTACGCGACAAGATTTACACGTAGCTATCATTCTTTTATAACATAATAATCTAAATTGATCTTTTAAAAATAATTGTAATTATAATCTGTATTTATTATGTATTTATTTCCCATCGCTGCACAACCAAACCAACTTAATAGACAACACGATCTGAATTCTACGTACTGTAATTATAAACGAAATCGGTGCAGGTGATTGCGTTACGACATTTTTTTGCGGCAGGAAGCACAACGCCACAAAACATATAAAAATAAATTATGACAATACAAATTGTAAAAAATGTAAAATTTTTGCTAATTGCATCTTTATAACATTCGGGAATTGACACGGTTGCATCGCGTATCACATAAAAAGCACATAAAAATTAAAAAAATTAATGCGTAAAGATCTAACAAAACTATCTGTTAAGTCTCGAAGACAACATTCTTATGACCAAAATGAAATAAAAACTTTGTCAATTAGTCGATTTACAACCCAGAAAGAAGAATTTAATTAACGTTTATTGACTCTAGTGGTAGGAGGTAACGCGAAGTCTATTAAGAAATCTTTCTGAATGAGGCATCGTCTTCTCCATTCACAACTAAACTCGATAGCAGTCGGTGGAACTTTAGATATTTTACAGCGAGTTCAAACTTGACACGATTACTTTTGGATCAAATTACATAAAAATAAACATTAAAAACGCACAAGTAATTTATACTATTAGAAAAAAGCAAAGCGCAGAATTTAACAGGAAAATTGTAGTTCCTTTATGCGATAGATAAAATTTATAATTTTATATTAAAAACTCGGGATCCGATAGAACGACCGCGCCTCAAGCAAGAGCGAGGATTCCCTTGACTCACGGGGAGTTAAAAATTGTCAAAATGCACTAAACTTTCTTAGACGTCTATTTCATTCATAGCCTATACTTTATTATTTCACAGGAATTGCAGGATTACAGTAGACCCCCCTATAACGCGGTAGATACGTTCCTCGTTATACGAATTTCGCGTTGTAAGAATCCTTAAATACACGAGCCAATCGCAACCCGACACGTGTGAAGTTTACGGACTACGGCTGTTTCAAAGGTCTTCTTCCATAAAAGTAATCGATTCTAGACTAATTCGACTTAACATTTCCAAAACACGTATAAGTTTTTGGGAATAATCCGTATAAACTATCCTATAAACAAAAAATTGTAGGATTACTCACCGAGTGTGCACCATTCGACATCGCCATTGCGTAAGCTTGTTTTCGTCGCGGAGCAGCGCACCAAACGGCGGCCGCGATTTCTGATGTTATTTTTCTGAAAAAATTCGTTGAACTTTGGAGAAATGTTTCTTTCACAAGAAATTATAAAATTACAGTGCTGTATTAGACTTACGGTACCTAATTTACATACTGTACAGACGATAGTAAACTCAACTTACTCGCCTAAACTCTCCGTAGCGTGGCGCTGGACGGCGGAAAGTATATACATAATTATAATAAATTTACAATAAATTAAATTAATATATAATTATATATACAGTACCTAATTTATGTATAATTAATATATTTATATAATTATATGTACAGTACCTAATTTTTATATAATTTATATATAATACTGTACAGATGATTTAAACTCAACTTACGGGCCTAAAGTCTCTGTAGCGTGGCGCTGGACGGCGGAAAGTAGTTTGGCTGCTCGTCCGCGATGACGATTTGGCGATGACGTTTTACCGCGTTTTACGAGTCCCTTTTCGGGTTTTTATACGAATACCGCTGCAATTTTTTCGCCGCGTTATAGGAATCTTCGTTATAGGAACCCGCGTTATAGGGGGTCTACTGTACTTAAATGAATTTACGGCAATTCTTGACATTATTCAGAAAGTAACTAAGAAAAGCATTACGTATATTGTCAACTTACTGCCAGTTTATGTTACGTTTTGTTTGCTTAATTTAAAATTATAAATATTTATTTACAATATAAATAAAATAAGTGATGGTTATTTTAATAACACGACTTAGATGGAGACATGAAAACATATGGGATTTCGTCTGACTGCGAATTTTTAACAGGTGAAAAATTAAAGTCGATGGAAAATTTTAAAAGAGCAGCTTGTGATTCATTCCCTAAATATCTAAACGATATAATTTTTTGTAGAATTGTTATTAATCTCAAAACTAAGGCAATGATTATAATCCCACATCTTAAAGCAGCTACAAGTTTAGATCTTATATAAACGATTGATGAATATACTTTAGTTTATCAGAGAATATAGTTTAGTTTGCGGGTTTCACTGCCTGGCATCAATGCGAGGCAGTGAAACCCGCAAACGTAGTTAAAAGTGCTATAGTAGTGCACCACAGGAAGACTGTATCAGAAACGGCTCCTGTTTAATGCACAAGGAAAGATACGATCGATCTACCATAAAGAGGAAATGCTCCTCCCTTACTGTGTGACATTTTATGAGAAACTAAACCTTGTTTAGTTGTTACACGGTAACGAAAATCTAGAAAACTCCACGAGGCCATTCCATCTTCTACGCACAAACCGAAACTACGAGTATTCATAAAGATGAACATAAATAAGTGTATTTTCAGATGTTTTTTGGCTCTTGCTGCTATAATGATATTAAGACAGCCTTTTATACATATTTATTGTGGGTTCTGTTAACTCAAAACTGTATGCATATGGGTTAAGAACGAGGCTAGGCATTCAAGGACCAAGCACTCGTGAAATATTTCTGAGGAGCTGCTCGCCCGCATTCGATCCCGAGACTCCAGAGTTGTAGACTGACTACATAAGTGGCATAGTTATCGGCCATCTTTCTAAGCTGTTATAAAAGAAATAGCTCATAGACGTCATTCTATAGTACAATAGTGTTAAAAGTAGTAGCAATAATAAATTTATGTAAATCTTTATAACAAACTTTTCTGGTCTCATTTAAAGGTCACTTGATATTTTAATTTATCAAATGCTTTTTTGTGATTTCGTGTCACAAAGATATTAAAACGTTAAATTATCTGGTTTTAATGCAATCGATATTAGAAATGCTATTATACTAATTGGTGATTTTAAATATAGTGCTTTAAATTATCGATAGTATTTCTAGTATCAGGCATAACGAAAGTAAACAATGACATAAATTACAATTAAAAATTCTGCAGAATTCAATATGCCAAAATTATATTGTTTAAATTTTAGTTCCCGTTAGTTTTTACTTATAAAAAAGCTGTAGCCTCAGAGCCTTTCGGGAACTTTCTATTCGCACGATTTTCTCTTCGGTATTATAAATAATTGTTTTATTCCTTTAAGATTGTTATAATGTTGTTGGTTTGTTTGCAAATAAAGTCGAAAGCATACGAAATTAAATACAAAATAATTCATCGGTATACTTTCGAATTAGCAAAGTGTGCCAGCAAAATTGTTTCGAGTAATACACATAAAATTCATTGAAATTATGAAAATGAAGTCGAGAAGTAAATAAAATTCTAATACTGTAATCTGGAATTTGCAATATGGCTTTCAAATGTTTTGTAGTGGTTTACGGAATAGTTTAATTGTCTGGGTATATATCAGCAAATTGTCTGGAAGGCCTGATATTCAAATTTGGTCAAGAAACGCTAGTAATTTTTACTGGCGGACATATGTCTAGCCTTGTCTATACCACTGCTTCTATTGTGTGTTTAACTTAACCCACGACGGGTATAGTAAAAAAAACCACTTTTGGTGTCCATAGGAAAAAAGTGAAAAATATGAGAAAAAATATTTAACATTTTTTACGAATTAGATGAAATCCGCTGTTTGACCCTATAATTTATCTTGTGAATCGTGGAATGAGGAACTGATCTGTAATTCATACATATCGAAGAAGTATTTTGAGAGTCAGACTTACCAATAATAGCCAAAGTAGAATATACAGTTCTGTTGCTTGGTGTTAATTAATTAACCCTTAATTTTTCAACCTTTCTCACTTCTTTATCTTTTGTCTTTTCTCTCTTTTCCCCGCATTTGGGTCTGTAATCCTTTGAATCACAACTCCACATTATTTAGTATTTCTTCCAGCGTTGCAAGATTTGGCTATTTTACGCCAAATTTTGCTATTTTACACCAAATTTGGCTACCCATTTCTTAGTTTGGCGAAAAAATTTCATTTGGAACATTAGCTACTTTTTAGACTACATGTTATGCATAAATATATTAGTTGAATAAAAATGCACTTTAAAATAGTATTTCGTCGTTTTTTATTAATTAGAGACCCAAATAAAACAAATATTTGTGTTTTTCAAATAAATTTTCTTTAGTCTCTTTTATAATAAATGAATTTATCTATTTCTAAGTAGAAATTGAAAGTGTCTGTAAAAGTAATTTTTTTTAAATATTCTTTTTTGTAATAAAGTTTTAATACTTATTATTATAATATAGACATGTTAAACCTTAAATGTACTTGTATATTTAAGGATTGGACCACAATATACTTGGGCTACAAGTATATTATATGTACTTGTGGCCCAAAACTCCACCACTTCTTCCAAAGTGGCCCAGAAAAACAAAAAGGTTGGACATTCCTGATCTAAAGCTTAACTATGAGGTGCTGAGGGACCTCGAATCTCTCAAAAAATTTAGTTATCTTTATACTAAGGCATTAATCCTTGTCTGTCTAGTGCAATTAGTAATAAACGAATGTGATTTATAACCATAATAAAAATTAGAAAAAATTATTAATTATTAACGATATTTACAGAAATTTAAAAATTAAGTTCATTTTGTAATTAGAAGAAATCAATATTCATAAACTCTGATCAATAATGTAATATTTAAACAAATTAAATGATAAAAAACCGTATTATTCGTCGATTTTTCTTTTCTGCTATAAAGATTTTCAATAGACTCGGTTTTTATGACTTTAATTAAAGAATTTTGAAATCGGCTCATGAAACGAGCTTTTCTTAATTTGGTAAAATAAATTCAAATTTCTTTCGCATAAACCCATCTTTGATTAACAATATGACACGACAAAGAAAATTAACCTTTTTCTTACTGTTTTAATAGAAAATTAATGTACTCCTAAAATGGTTCTATTGTACGGGATGATCACATAGATACATAACTTGAGACAATTAATGTGCTAGTTCTCGACGCCTTTGTAGCCAATGTTATCACCTTCTTAAGAATACAAAGAAACATTTAAGCTTCAGTTACCAGTGCATAAATCCACAGAATTCGTGCTACCAACGTGCTTGCCTCGTCCAAGTTTTCGGAATTTGCATCATGTATCTGATACTTAAACACGGGGCATCCTTCGTCCTCAGTCACCGACGTGTTATTTGCCGTATCTCGTCAACGTTGTTAAATTTGATAATTAATTTACAGTTTATCGAGAAATCATATCGTTTTAATATTCTTTTTTATGTAATTTCCAGTACAAGAACTTTCACTTCTTAAGTCTTGTTCTGAAGTGTAAGGCGTTTCTAGTACAGTAATCACTAGACTTTTATATAAAAAGTAAGGAGCTAACAATAGACAAGAGTCGGTAATGCCTAATGAGTCATCGGATTTACAATAATCTTTGAAAAATAAGACCGTTTAAAAAATGAAATTTAGCTACAAAATTGTGTGTTTTAGTACATAGAACAACATGAATACTTACAGCATAAACTTAATAATGTTCAGTGTCTTTGTTCAAATTTGAAATAGTTTATTCAAGTTATCAAAATTTTGTAGATTTAGTATTTGTAATTAATATTAATAAGCAGACATTTGTGCAGGAAATTATACCGCGCTTGCGTATAGAACATGCTCATAAATCATCCCGTTGCCATAGACACAGAGCAGAATCAATTGATATTGCTCTATAGGCATTATTTTCTCAAAAGGATTAAAGTACTAAACAGTGCTAACGCAACTCTATCGAAATAGCCTATAAAGTTTGTATTAAGTTCGAGATTCTTCTAAACCGGTGAGAAATAAATTTAATCATAAATGAATTGAAAATGAAATTTTATAAGAAAAAGTTGTGTAATCTTTTATATTTGATTAACGTGTTAAAATGTAAATAGTAAGTACAGTACATTTAATCTGTTGATTTTCCTTTGATTAGCAGTGCAATAACTGCATTTTACTATTCCCGGCTTTTATATATATATAACAAGAGAGTATTGAAATCGTGTCAAATTTGATACTCTTGGTTCTTTGCAAATCTTCACGTTTCAGATCGCCTGAACCCAAGAATGTAAACTAATAGCAAAAATTCCGTGGATGTATGTATGTGTTTGTACACGTGTTAGCTGCCCACCAGTGGCCAAGCGGTCTGCGTACCCAGAATACTGGGAATTCGGTGGTGGGTTCGCGCCTCGCTCGGATGGACTGGCCACTTGGAGTTCTCCGGGTTTTCTCCACGTCTGTAATGCCTAAATAGGGGTCAGTTTCTCTTAAATACACTTCCCGGAAGGCATCCCCTAGACGGATCGGCCAAGTATTACGCTTCTATAACTTAACATGCAAACGTGTCTGCCGTCTATATCGTTTAATATCTCAGGATTGGGTAAAGATTAAAATACGAAATTTGCTATTGTAGTTTTTGTGTAAAAAGTATTCTTGTTACTAAATTTTAGATTTCAACGAAACTGGTTGAAGTCCACAAACTCAGGGCAAGTTAAAGGTCATTGGGGTGGATATACTTATATTATTTCAAAAATTCGTATTAAATTAAATTTTTATAATAGAAGTATAAAAAATTACTGCTAATATGCAAGAATGTGTAGTTTTGTTTGGTATCTTTTTTATCTGCTTGTATTTTGTATTTTTTTTTTTTAAATTCGTTTTTCTTTCTTACTTTAATGACTTGTAAATTTCCTGCAATTTAATCTAATTTAATTTAATTTTATGTTTAATTAATGTACTATTTGATAGTATGTTATTAATTACGTTTTATATATAAGTATTAGTATATAACATTTATCGTATATTATTTATATTTAAATTTTAATTAATTTTTTTAACGGTTTAATTATCGAATCGACAGTGCTGCCACTTTTCGTACGTTTTTACATTTACGCAATTTCTTTCATATACTTTAAGTTTATTATAATATGTAATTAGTTTTATTAATTAATCGATAGATATTAATTTAATATATAAATTGCAGACTTTTAGCAATATTACAATTTTCAGTCAGACAAGTGGTGAATCATAAATTTCATTTTTTCATAAATGTTTCAAATGTTTTTCATTTTTTAACAAACGAATAAGTTATTAAATGTTTTTATTAAGGTATATCAAATACGATAGATTATTTCGTACTTTTAACCCTTCTATTATATTATATTATATTGTATGATTAATCTTTACTTACGTGGACTGTCATGGCCGCACTTCCGGAATCTCGACAGCAATCATCCTTCGAATTTCAATGTAAGCGGCGCTGTTAGTAAATTTGAAGGTTAAATTAACTATATTTTTAGTAGACGTTTCCTTTGTTTTTATTTTGTTCAAGAACTACCGTGAATCAATAACAAGTGACGTTAAACACTAGGCGGCCTGCCGGCTGCTCTCCTCCGGGGGTCCGTCGGGAGCATTGACAGTCGGAAGCGCGGCCATTTTGGCACTTAAGTATTTCATACATGTGCTTAAAATGCATCCTTACCTAAATTTGAAAGTGATTATTAAAGACTAACTTTTTTTATAAAAAATCTGGGTGTTTTTTTTGTCGACCTTGGTGCGATAAGCCCTCCAAATTGTTAAATCCTATTTATTACGCTATCTAACTCTATCTAATTTGACATAAAAGTTATTTTTTAAATTTCTTTTTCTTCTACGTCTGGTCAAAGCTATTGTGAGCATAGCGAGACACAGAATTAAAAGTTCAAAATTATTAAAATGTAATGAAATTATGTGAAATACTTCATCATCAAATTTTTATTATTACAAATTCTGTTTTAACATTTATTGAAGCTGTATGAAAGTGAAAGGTTAAGCTCCACAATGCACCAGTGCACTCTCCACTACTTTACACTGGCAATCTACGGTCCCCAAATATTGCCCAAATTCAAATTTCAATATTCTTACTACAGTAATGAGTTTATAAAAAGTTTTCTTGAGCCTACCTTTCGAGGGAACCCCAGGCAATTGTCCTTTTTGTCCGTAGGATAATGCCCCACTAGGTATTTGATCGGAAGTTCGTTCCTCATTAACATGGTCACGTGGAGTTTCTGGGGTTTTTACATGCCCAACACAAAATGGTCCGAGTTTCCTATTTATAGACTGCTTAGAATGCACTAGTCCTTGGCACAGCGCCCGTGTTTCGTTGCTTAATTTTGTCTTATACAATTCTATACTTCCTTGGTTACTTTTTGTAATTTAACAGGAAATATACTGTAAATATAAGTGTAATTATTGTAACTAGATAATTTTATATTAATATACTACTTATTTATTCTATGAAAAATAGATATAAATAATTTTTTTTAATTGTCTTGAATTTACAGTAAATATACTGTAAATTTATTCATTATAGAAATATATTGAAGATGATGCTTATGCTCCAATTGTGCTATGTTTTGATTACTTATGGTGGTTTGAAGTATACAAATCCCACGAATTTCGAAAGTGAGTATGAAGTTCTTTATTGTCTGAGCAATAAATACTATTACGGACTTGCTTTCCCCGAAGTGATGAAATTATGCTAGCAATGGGCTTATTGATAAGCATTTATAAACATTATCTTCCTAACTACAGATCTCGAGGATAGGACAGTGCAGGTGGTATGACGTTATCATATTGCTCTGTGGCTTCCGAGTTTTAATCTTTAAATGATACTTTCAAATGCTGATACTTTCTACAATATAATTACTGTCAACGGACATTTATTAAACGGTTTTTTCAGTAAATTTAATAAAAAAATATCTATATTTTCAGGAGAATTGCCAAGTAGAATCATTCAAAAAGGATTTATTGTAAAAGCCTACGTCGAAGAAGCGTTGTACTTAGATACTCAAATTACTTTCTTCTACACGTTTGGAATTCGTCGATTTGCATTCAGTGAACTTTTGACAAATTCTTCTAGCGTTAACATCGAAGAAACCTTCATACAAGTAGTAAGCAAACTTCTTTACAATGTAATTATCGTAAAATGTCTGAAATTTGTATTTTCATTGCTGAATTTTTACGTAATTTAAATATTTTAAATTTATAAAAATGCGGGGTAATTATAATTTACGTATTCAACGTTGTTGGAGTATACGAATCAGTCCGAATTTTATATCTTGGTATTTCAAAACATGTAAAACGTAAGTATTCTGGAAAACTCAGTTTTAAAACACTAGAATTAAACTTGTGTATCAGTCGCACGGCAACTGTTAGCTACACAAAGAAAGAGTACGATTAAAGAAGCACATTTGTTGCGGCTGTTATTCGCGAAGTCATGACATCGTGCGATGCCATTTCATATGTAGTGAGCGGGCAATTTTATTCCAGATATTGTGCCCTGCATCTATGCATTGTGAGGTCTGTTTAGTGCGTAAAAGTTTACTCGTTTACTCTTGTAGAAATACTACACCTCTTACAACATGAAAATACAAATTTCGATTAGATTTAAACTGCTACATATATCTGCAGATAGCGTTGAATACAGATTTTTAAATTATTACCACAAAAGTTTTATTGCAATTCAAATTGAATTTTTAATTATTGCGATTTTTTCTTAGCGCGGTGATTACCGTATTAACCGTGTTTTGACTTAATATATGATGAAGGGAAAACAAAACCAAAACTTTATAAAAGGCCTTACCGGGAAAATTTTATTTTTAATGATTCAGAATGTTCTAATATCCATTGAATCTGGACAGCAATCATCTTTCAAATTTCAATGTAAGCGGCGCTGTTAGTAAATTTGAAGGTTAAATTAACTATATTTTTAGTAGACGTTTCCTTTGTTTTTATTTTGTTCAAGAACTACCGTGAATCAATAACTAGTGACATTAAACACTCGGCGGCCTGCTGTCGGCTCTCCTCCGGGAGTTCCGTCCGAAGCACTAACAGTCGGAAGCGCGGCCATTTTGGCATTTGTACTCGAAATGCATCTTTACCTAAATTTGAAAGTGATTATTAAAGACTAACTTTTTTGTAAAAGATCTGGGTTTTTTTCTGTCGATCTTGGTGCGATAAGCGTTTCAAATTGTTAAATCCTATTTTTTATGCTATCTAACTCTATCTAATTTAATATAAAAGTTATTTTTTAAATTTCTTTTTCTTCTACGTCTGGTCAAAGCTATTGTGAGCATGGCGAAACACAGAATTAAAAGTTCAAAATTATTAAAATGTAATGAAATTATNAGGGAATAGTTTAATTGTCTGGGTATACATCAGCAAATTGTCTGGAAGGCCTGATATTCAAATTTGGTCAAGAAACGCTAGTAATTTTTACTGGCGGACATATATCTAGCCTTATCTATCCCACTGCTTCTATTGTGTGTTTAACTTAACCCACAACGGGTATAGTAAAAAAACCACTTTTGGTGTCCATAGGAAAAAAGTGAAAAATATAAGAAAAAATATTTAACATTTTTTGCGAATTACATGAAATCCGCTCTTTGACCCTATAATTTATTTTCTGAATCATGGAATGAGGAACTGGTCAATAATTCATACATATCGAAGGACTATTTTTAGAGTCAGACTTACCAATAATAGCCAAAGTAGAATATATAGTCCTGTTGCTTGGCGTTAATTAATTAACTCTTAATTTTTCAACCTTTCTCACTTCTTTATCTTTTGTCTTTTCTCTCCTTTCCACGCATTTGGGTCTATAATCTTTTGAATCACAACTCCAGCTTTATTTAGTATTCCTTCCAGCGTTGCAAGATTTGGCTACTTTGCGACAAATTTGGCTACCCATTTCTTAGTTTGGCGTAAAAATATCATTTGGAACATTGGCTACTTTTTAGACTACATATTATCTATAAATATATTAGTTGAATAAAAATGCACTTTAAAATAGTATTTCGTCGTTTTTTTATTAATTAGAGACCCAAATAAAACATATATTTGTGTTTTTCAAATAAATTTTCGTTCGTCTTTTTTTATAATAAATGAATTTATCTATTTCTAAGTAGAAATTGAAAGTGTCTGTAGAAGTAATTTTTTAAAATATCCTTTTTTGTAATAAAGTTTTAATACTTATTACAGTAGAGCGTCGATTATCCGAATCAATTGGGAACTGGGGTGGTTCGGAAGATCGGTGTTTCGGATAACCGATTATGCACAAAAAATATATTAATTTATCCCGTTTTGAAATTTTTCTCCGTTGCGTGTCGCTTCGCGTTGAATTTTCGTCGATGTTAAGCCTAACGAAGACTATTGTATCGTTAAAAATTATTTTTTTATTTTGTACAAACAAAATAAATATATTGAAAAATATAAAAACAATAAAAAAATTATACTTCAGAAGCTAATTTAGTATGAAAAACGTAAAATATTTGAGTAGCCCAAGACATAGCCAAAGATTGAAGCGCCACAGCACTGGCGAAAATTTAAATTTGCCGACTGGAATTCTTTCGGATGATTGACGCTTTGGATGATTGACTTTCGGATAATCGACGCTCTACTGTATTATAATATAGACATGTTAAACGTTAAATATACAAGTATATTTAAGGATTGGACCCAATATACTTGGGCTACAAGTATATTATATGTACTTGTGGCCCAAAACTCCACGACTTCTTCCAATGTGGCCCAGAGAAACAAAAAGGTTGGACATTCCTGATCTAAACCTTAAGTATGAGGTGCTGAGGGATTTCAAATTTCTCAAAAAATTTAGTTATCTTTATACTAAGGCATTAATCCTTGTCTGTCTAGTGCAATTAGTAATAAACGAATGTGATTTATAACCATAATAAAAATTAGAAAAAATTATTAATTATTAATGATATTTACAGAAATTTAAAAATTAAGTTCATTTTGTAATTAGAGAAAATCAACATTAATAAACTCTGATTAATAATGTAATATTTAAACAAATTAAATGATAAAAAAAACTGTATTATTTGTTGATTTTTCTTTTCTGCTATAAAGATTTTCAATAGACTCGGTTTTTATGGCTTTAAAGAATTTTGGAATGTGCTCATGAAGCGAGCTGTGGTTCTTTTCTTAATTTGATGTCATAAATTCAAATTTCTTTCGCAGTAACCCATCTTTAACAATATGACACGACAAAGAAAATTAACCCTTTTTTCTTACTGTCTTAATAGAAAATTAATGCACTCCTAAAATGATTCTATTGTACTGGATGATCCCATAAAAGCATAACTTGAGAGAATTAATGTGCTAGTTCGCGACGCCTTTGTAGCCAATGTTATCACCTTCTTAAGAATACAATGATACACTTAAGTTTGAGTTACCAGAATTCGTCCTACCAACGTGCATGCCTCGTCCAAGTTTTCCGAATTTGTATCATGTATCTGATACTTAAACACGGGGCATTCTTCGTTTTCATTCACCGACGTGTTATTTGCCGTATCTCGTCAACGTTGTTAAATTTGATAATTAATTTACAGTTACTCGAGAAATCATATCGTTTTAATATTCTTTTTTATGTAATTTTCCACTACAAGAACTTTCACTTCTGAATTCTTGTTCTGAAGTGTAGGGCGTTTCTAATAATAACTAGACTTTTATATAAAAAGTAAGGAGCTAACATTAGACAAGGGTCGGTGATGCCTAAGAAGCCAGCGGATTAACAATAATCTTTGAGAAATAAGACCGTTTAAAAAATGAATTTAGCTGTAAAATTATCTATTATAGTACAAAAAACAAGGCGAATACTTACAGCATAAACTTAATAATGTTCAGTGTCTTTGTTCGAATATGAAATAGTTTATTCAAGTTATCAAAATTTGGTAGATTTAGTAATTGTAATTAATATTAATAAGCAGACATTTGTGCAGGAAATTATATCACGCTTGCGTATAGAACAGACTCATAAATCATCCGGTTGCCATAGACACAGAGAAGAATCAATTGATATTGCTCTATAGGCATTATTTGCTCAAAGGATTAAAGTATTAAACAGTGCTAATGTAACTCTATCGAAATAGCCTATAAAGTTTGTTTTAAGTTCGAGATTCTTCTAAACTGGTGAGTAATAAATTTAATCATAAATGAATTGAAAATGAAATTTTATAAGAAAAAGTTGTGTAATCTTTTATATTTGATTAACGTGTTAAAATATAGACAGTAACTACATTTAATCTGTCGATATTCTGTTGATTAGCAGTACAATATTTGCATTTTACTTTTTCCGGCTTTTATGTATACATAATTAGAGAGTATTGAAATCGTCTCAAATTTAATACTCTTGGTTCTTTGCAAATCTCCACGTTTCAGATCGCCTGAACCCAAAAAAGTAAAATAATAGCAAAAATTCCGTGGATGTGTATTTATGTGTGTTGTAGGTGTGTTACCTGCCCACCAGTGGCCAAGCGGTCTTCGTACCCCGAATACTGGGAGCTCGGTTGTGGGTTCGCGCCTCGCTCGGACAGTCTGGCCAAGTGGACTTTTTCGGGTTTTCTTCACATCTATAACGCCTAAATTTGCGCCAGTTTCCCTTAAGAAGGCATACCCTAGGCAGATCGCCCAAGTGTTACGTTGCCATAACAAACAAACGTATGTTAGCGTCTATATCGTTTAATATGTCAGGATTAAAAAACGAACTTTGGTCTTGTAGTTTTTGTGTAAAGGGTATTCTTGTTACCAAATTTTGGATTTCAACGAAACTGGTTGATGTCCACAAACTCAGGTCATTGGGGTGAATATACTTATATTATTTAAAAAATTCGTATAAAATTAAATTTTTATAATAGAAGTATANTAAATATGTGAATTTTATTTTTGACTTCAAAAGCCGAAAAACTTTTCAGAAAAAAAAATCTTTCCATTACAACGTCATTCACAAAAATCCGGAATGGAAGGAATATGGCGGACATACGTTCCATAGCAACACTACATATTTTCAATTAAACTAAATTACGTGATATCAAAGATTGTAATGTCGAGAGAGTTTTAAACATCAAGAAATAACTTTTATCCGCTTTTCATTTCAATAAAGCATTTCTGTACATGTACTATAATAATAAATTAATCAAAAACAACAAATGTAAATGGCAAATTATGTTTTTTACGTTCTTTATTAGATAATACAGTATTTTTAACCTTACAGAAACTTGAATTTAATGTTTTATATATATATTACAACAGAATATGTTAAGTGGAAATGCAGATTAGTTAACAATTTAATATAATTTTCACCTAAACATAATTCATAGTTTAGGTGAAATGCATAATTGTTAAAACATTTTAAATAATAAATTATTTTTTTCTACAAATTCTCTAATCCATTGGTTTGCTTTTCAAATCAAATCCTGTGGAAACTTAAATATAGACCAAATATCACTTCGCTTTATATTTTTTACGCAACACAAACAAAAATAGCTTACTATGAAAACATTACAGTACAAATGCAACATTACTTTTTACTGGCACTTATATCGATAAACAATTTCCATGATGAAATGTGTGGAAATTCTTATTTGAAACATATTCAAAGAAATTTAAATACTTACAGTATTATTGATCGTTAAATAATTTATACAAGAATTCTATACTTTTAATTTGAAAAATAGTCATACAAATTTGATTAAACATATTTAAAGATATATCCATAATGGAACTGGATATATGAAATTTCTGTAAATCTGCGAAGTACAGTTGACCCCCTATAACTCGGTAGATACGTTCCTGTTTTTATGAATCCAGCTTCTAGGAGACCTTGCCAATCACAGCCCGCCACGTATGCAGTTTACGGACTACGGCTGTTTGAAAGGTTTTCTTCCATAAAGTTAATTGATTCTAGACTAATTCGACTCAACATTTCCAAAATACGTATAATTTTTTTGGGAATAATTCATATAAATTATGCTATAAACAAGAAATTATAGGATTACTTGCCGAGTGTGTACCGTTCGACTACGCCGTTGCTTAAGCTTGTTGACGTCATGGAGATTGTCATGGAATGGCGCTCGCGTGCTTCCTGATAAATTATTTTTTTGCGAAAAATTCGCTGAACTTTAGAGACATCATTAATATAAATATAATTTTTATGGAGTTAAATAATAAATGGTTTTTAGTAGGTCCGCTGCTCGTTTAAACTCAACGGTTTGTGCAATATCCGCTATTGGTCTAGATTCGACTAATCCTGTCGCGACACGAGTCGGTGATGATGTTTTCCCAAATTATAGGAGGTTTTTTGGCACGTTTGTACGAATACTGTCGCAATTTTTTCGCCGTGATATAGGAATCCGAACTATAGGAACCGGTGTTATAGGGGATCGACTGTATTGTTTCTTAACACACAGATTTTGAACTGACATTCAAAAGCACAAAATATCTATTGACAGAAAGAACTGTCAATCCTAACTAAAGCATTAAAAAATTTTTTCTGATGAGAGTAATCTTTGGAGAATAGGCCTATTCTTTATTCAAAATTGTTCAATAACTTTTACATTTAAACTTTATAATTTGTTAATCAAGATTTGTGAACATTTCTCTTTCAGAGGTATACAAAACTCAGTTAATTTTATTGTTTCATCTAACTATGTTAAATGCATTTGACAAATTCAATAAATATTCTGACTCGTCTTAATTATAAATTTCATCCTTTCTCGAACTTTTTATAAATAATATCTGTAACAAATTATAAATTTTCTGTTATTCATTATCTGTGCACGTATATTTAAATTTAAAACACTAATCGCTCTATTAAAATTATTTATTGTGTATGATTTNAAAAGGCCTTACCGGGAAAATTTTATTTTTAATGATTCAGAATGTTCTAATATCCATTAAAAAAACAATCTAACTAATATGAAATAACTACATTTATATTAATTGCTAAGTGACTTGTATTTCAATTAATGATTTTATAAATAACGAAGAACTATTTTCTGCGGACGAATGAAATGTAACGCAGTTTTAATTGACGTAAGTGATATTAAATTAATAAAGAAAGGGGTGTGTGTCTCAATTTGTTTACAAGACGTGCCAACTTACGATAGACTGTAGACCTATTAATGACAGCATGAACTATACACGGCTCACAGAAGTTATTGCAAAAACGCTTTGGGTTTTAGACCAAATAATTATAGATGTTAAAAAATAAAACAGTTTTATTTATACAAGGACTGGTACCAGTACAACGCGCGTGGTAAGAATGAACTCGAGAGGAAGACAAAGAAGACTATGTTGGAAACGCGTTGAAGTGTTGCGGATTTTGCCACAACGCAAAGAATCCTTCACTCCGGAGTATAGGACGACCTAGGTTTTTGAAGTTGTGGAAAATAAGTGAAAACCTCGTCTTATACGCGAGTAATGCGGTAGTTCTATTAAACTTATACATTATATAGTGTTTCAAGTGGAAAATTAAAAATCGATTCATAATTGTCATGTGTAGTATAGTTTTACGCGTCGTTTTATATAGGGGCGAGTACGCTCTATGAGTGAAAATCTGTAATGACGGTCAGTTTCGAGTCGAGCCTTAATTTTTTACTTACACCAAAAACATTACATAACCCGCCTGTACGGCAGCAAAAATTAAGATATAATTTGAAACATTTCTGACACCCCATTTCGGATTCCCACTTTTGTCCTTGTTCCTCTGCTTGTGCGTTTATTTGGTTCCGGTATTTTCCACTCGTGCTAAATATTGCTGTAATCTTTTTTATATTAATCTTCCGTGGCGATACATCGAATCATTATATCGTTTTTAAAACATATGCTACAAGCCGTCTTTCCGCTTTATGGTTATCCCCATAATTTGAGAGACCTCCTCAGTACTATAAAACTCTCTTCCTCAGTTTCTTCTTAAGATTGAATAGCATAAAATTATTTTAGAAACCAAATGGTTCCGAACAGAATTTTCAGGCCATTAAAAACGTTGTATTGTGCATTATGAACTAATTCACTTTCGTTCCAACATGAATAACAAACTTATAACTTTTTCCGAAGAAAGTGGGAATTACAGTGCTCAACATACATTCATCCTACATAAACTTATATTTCAGCCAAAGTTTCCCTTATTATACAGATATGACTAGCCCATAACGGGTTAAATCTATATGAGTGAGGGTTAAAGAACGATTTACAGCACTTTCATAAAGATTTATGTTAGCATGAACTGGTTTCACAACTGAATATCTAAAATGGTATAGTGACATCTTATCGTGCACCCATCTAGTAGTTCAACTGCGAAATATGATTGCATATAAAAATGTAGATGAAATAGATTTATATGTGTATATTTATAATGTATGTTAAATATTTTACAGTGTAATGTGGATAAATTGAATACATCAGTTTGTAATGAATACAATGTTACAAAGATGTTTAAATTAGAGAGTTTGAAAGGGAAAACTATACAAGTGGAATATGACAGAGTAAGTATTCATACTTTTACACGTTTACTAATCGCTTTTAATTAATTTCAAGCTTATATTTTTGTTGAAAATGGTATTTCTCGTATTGGTATAATTTGTAAAAATTATTATTTTGGTTTTTAATTCTTAATTTTTTCGTCCTTAGCATATAAAGAAATTTCTGATGCTTATGGCAGTTCTTTCCTTGTTTCTAGTGGAGCAACTGAAGTGACCAGATGCTCCACTTCATAGCACTCACAATATACGCATATTTAAGAACGCAAGTCTTTCAGATTGTGAACGTGTGTCTAACTGCTTTATCTATTTGACTCAGCAAAAAAACCACTCCATTAAATATTAGGGTTCTCAGCAGAAAACTTATGTAGATCTTAATAATACTTCAAAAATCGTACCTGATTAGATTACTCTCTTCATTGATTGATTATTATTGAGTTTATCACATTACTTTTTTCTAGTTTTGTTGGCACATAGAAATGAACAAGAATAATATTACATTTTTTCTATTAATGACTGGTTAATAATTAATAAATAATTTTGACGTTTATACTGATCAATCTGCATAGATAAGGTTGAGTGGTGAAAGTGGTCCAACGTGAATTTTTTATAAGTTATTAGTGAATAACATATTAAACATAATTTTTTAGATAGCGTAGTGATTAGTCGTCGATGCGATACGATGAGAATCCTGGTCAAGTTCCATTTGAACTCAATATTTCATGGACAGAACGATCGTAGCATACTTCTCTCTTTTAGATACGTTAGTTGATCTCAATACAGATCAATCTCTGACGTAATGAGCGTCACTGTGGTTAGCATTATGTCCGTTGGTTGTAACGAACGTTCATAAATTAATCATTTTTTGATACTTTAAAGAACTATTCAGTTAAAATTTAAAATTATATACATATTTTTTAAATTTTCTAACGCTAAATACATCTTTCTTTACATTAGTTCGGTTACGTCAATGTAAATAAGAAATCAGCTATGTGGGAGTATCGGGATTTGCTAGTAACATTACTTGGAACAAAGTAAGATCTGTTTTTATTGGAAAAACTGCTTATTGTTAAAAATAGTAGTAACTTTGCTATTATTTTCAGATTTCCTTACCTGCGTACCAATGATCTCGTTCGTATCAAACTTATCAAATCTTATCAAACGCATTCTAACTTTTATGAACGTTTAAATAATATTTTTATTACAGGAGGAAATATCGTTCTCTTATTCAGTTGTCAAGAAAGACTTTATTGGATATTCTTCTCCCATCATGGATGTATCTACTTTCTTTGTAATCCGAGCAGCAAGACCATTAGGGAAAGCCATATCCTTGATCAAGCCTTATCCCATGACTGTAATATTTTATTGTTATTCTATTAATTTACAAAACTTTTGTATATTTATCATTTGATTTGTTTACTATTTAAATCAATGTTTATCAAATTATTCGATATAATTCATTGTCTTTATTATCCAAAATTGGTTATTAGTTCGACAGTTAAACCCGGTGATTGTAATTCAAATACTTCTATTAATTAATTAAACACTCTACAGAAATATTTAGCAGTCAAAATGCGAACGAATGTATTACGGCATTTTAAGATACACAGTAAACATTCCCATAAGAAAAAGTTAGTACCAATATTCACCATTAAGGCATTTTAAGCATGAAAGCAAAAAACTTTTATTTGTACAAAACACTCATCCTGTACAGAGACCATAACAATGGAAAAGTAATCAATATGGTCTGTATTCTGATAGTATAAAACTTGCAGGCGATGAAGAGTGAGTTCAATGGGCGACCGCAACTGATCCTCTACGGTGCTTTTTACATCAAACGTGATAACGTCTCATAAGGCAGCCAAATATGCAACATATCAATAATATCATAAAGTACTCAGCAAATCACTATACATATAACTAACACCTTATTCTTGCCGAGAAATATAATTTATTTGAAACAAACGTTTTCAGCCTGATTCACAGGCCATCCTCAGGTTTAGAACAAATTTGAATTAAAAGATTTCATCAATGGAATACAATTTAATTTTAATTTTATCTTATTTAATTTTGAATTTTGTATTCCATTGATGGAATCTTTTAATTCAAAATTTGTTATAAACCTGAGGATGGCCTGTGAATCAGGCTGAAAACGTTTGTTTCAAATAAATTATATTTCTCGGCAAGAATAAGGTGTTAGTTATATGTATGCAACGTATCTTCGATAAGCCACGTTTTTTAAAAGTGTCCCCGCAATAAAAAACTAACACTTACACGAAAGCATTAAAAGTTCCACACTGACTAGTTATGATTACGATTACCCTGCATATTTAACTGCTAACCTATTTGTATGTAAGTCAACTAGCGGGTGTCCGGCGCTATCACACTGCTAATACACACATAATATAATCTATATTAAATTTCTTTCATGATTAAATTTAGATTATATTTCTTTTCATTACAGCTAAATAATTATAAAAATCTCTGAAATCCAGTGTATGAAAGTGTCTATAAATTATGTAATTTTGTACCTTTCAACTACTATTTCACACTTTTGGGATTAAGTATGTGGGCATTACGCAGATTTGTAACGTTCTATTCTTTGTAAGACATCGTGCATACACACCTTCAAAAGTGTAGTAGTAGTAGTAGTAGTAGTAGTAATAGTTTCTCCAATGCTAAGTAGAATACTGGGCAGCAATAATTTTCCATCGATTTCGATCATAGGCGAGGGCTTTACCTTTCTCTCACGTCATATTGAGCATCTTCAAATCTTGGAGAAGACTTCTATGCCAAGTATTCCTGGGGCGTCCTCTGGTCGTTTGGCACCAGGAGGAACCCATTTCATGGTTGTCTTAGGAATCCTATTGTTCTCCATACGAAAAATGTGGCCGGCTGGTCAGACTCTTCTATAGGCTGCAATGTTATGAAGTTTGCACATCCAACTCCTTCGGAGAAACTCTTCATTGGTGGTATGATCTAAATATCGGATCTTTGTCATCGCAGACTCGTGTCGCGACAGGATTGCACAAACCGTTAAGTTTAAACGAGCAGCGGACTTACTAAAAACCATTTATTATTTAACGTCCATAAAATTATATTTATATTAATGATGTCTCTAAAGTTCAGCGAATTTTTCGGAAAAAAAATAATTTATCAGGAAGCACGCGAGCGCCATTCGATGACAATCTCCACGACGAAAACAAGCTTAAGCAACGGCGTAGTCGAACGGTGCACACTCGGTAAGTAATCCTACAATTGTTTGTTTATAGCACAGTTTATATAAATTATTCCCAAAAAATTATACCTATTTTGGAAATGTTAAGTCGAATTAGTCTAGAATCGATTAATTTTATGGAAGAAACCTTTCAGACAGCCGTAGTTCGTAAACTGCTTACGTGCCGAGCTGTAATTGGCTGGACTCCTAGAAGCTGAATTCATTAAATTCGGAACGTATCTACCGTGTTATAGGGGGGGTCGACTGTAGTGGTTTTTTGTAATAATTAATAAACACTAAAATAGTGTGATTGAAATTATGGTATCATCTCAAATTATTCATTAACCACTTACAATTGAGACCTTGGTGGGAAATTATTGCTCTAGAAAGATTTTCATTTTATAACATACTTTTCTTTACAACATGCATTTCAGCCAAATTACAGGTTTGGCTCTCTTCAGATGTACCATAAATTAAAGTACATAATTACTATTTTTATTAAAGAAATAATTATTTCTAATTTGTGAAAACCTGAAGAAAACGAAAATTCATTTTTATATTACAGGTTTGGCTCTGCATCCTGATAACGTTTCCTGTAACTTTGATAATAATGTATCGAGTGATAAACAAAGAATTTGAGATTAAAAGAATGCCAAAGTTGACAATTTCAGATTTACAATGGATCTTTATAAGAAATCTTCTCAGACAAGGTGAGTGTATTTAATTGTAACATACAGGATAAATAAACTTTTTTTCGTTGAGACAATGAAATAACCTAATTAAATCTCATTATTTCGGAAAAAGGTTTAGACCAAAGTTGTAGGCGTTCGGAGGGCAATCGATTGGCGATCTTGGATGTGATCTTGACCTTGACTTTCAAGGTCATTTAAAAACAAAGCTTTTTTTCAATGGGAATACATATTTTTGACCTTGAAAATGGAAAGAGCAGAAAATTTCACAATTGGACCGTGAGTACCCCGAATTTGACCTCAGTCATCTCATGCACGATCATTCAAAGCACAGCTTGACAAATGCACCGAAGTGGAGGGGCATCATTTTGAACATTTGTTATTAAATTCTTCCCCGAAACCAATATCTCAAGTAACAGTGAGAGGCAAAGGGCTCACAGAAAACAAGCACCTCAAAGGGAGCAAAAACTACTATGTCCACGTTGTTACTCCTGCATAGTGCTAAAAGTAGTGAATGCTTTTAAAAATCAAAGTAATAAGGTTGTGAAAAAATGTAAATTTTACTTCCCTGTCTGTCTATCCCATATTCCAGTAATAAAAGGTATAGTTTCCAATTAGAAAAAGCATTTAATTTTAAAATATTCTTGAGTTTTGACCTAGATCTTAAGGTGAAGAGTATATCCTATTATGAAATTCTCCGCTTTTTCCATTGCCGGGGCCAAAAATATGTATTCCCATTTTAAAGTCTTCACCTTCAAATGACCTTGAACGTGACGTTCAAGGTCACATCCGAGATCACCAATTGTTAGTTTCGAGTCTGGAACATTTTTACATCTGGATTTCAACTTAAACTAAATAAAAATGTTCTAGGGGTTTTTAGCAATAAATTAGTTTACAGTATTTTGAATTTATGAATATATTTTAAAACATTATATTTTTTATTAGTAGTCATAGGAAAAATTGTACATGTAGATTCGTACGTTTCATCACTTTCTGTTGTTTTAGATTACACTCACAAAATCGTAGAATCGCTGTTACTAATTTTTCTGTATAATGTAATTCCATGAGTAAAAGGAGTAAAACTAATTGAAAAGAAAGAAACAACAATCAAGGTGAAATTTTACTCAAGTAATTTGTATACGTGACATCAACCTTCACTGAAACCAATACGTGTAAAACAGTAATATTTCCGTTACAATAATAAATTCGTATTTAAATTCAGTCCATGCATACCTGATATTTTACAGAAATTCACTTTATTTTTAATTCGATCAATCCATTTGCAGCGTAGATTCATGATTTTAAACACAGCATTAATTTTACTTTATATTTTATAGACATATCCACAGATCACATAAAGAATTTCGCCTTTCGCATTATGACCATTTGCTGGATTTTAACGACTTTCGTATTGACTACTGGGTATCTTGGCATCCTTCCATCTTTCATGATTTATCCAGGAAGTGAATCCATTCCTCAAAATTTTATGGAATTGACGCAAGCAATAAAACAAGGACGATACAACGTCACTGTATTTTGGGAAACTGAAGAACTGCGTATTTTTCATGTTGTTAAGGTTTGTAAGGCTCATTCTTTAAGTTATTATTATCATTTTTTTATACTCTCGGGTACACAGTTAAATAAAATACTGTATTGATACTTGTTCGCCTATAAATTACGTAAACATCTCAATATTTTCAACTACTATCCGTATGTTGTCATATATATTCATTCCAAAGTTACGTAACTTATATACTCTCTCAACTCCTTATTTGTGTTAAGGAATGATCTACGACACGAAGTACTAAACGTTACACTCTTTTACATGTATAATGATCAAAATACGAGGTTTAAACAGTAGGATTCGCCATGTAACAACACTTCAGAAACAAATCCAAGAGTAGAGACTTCAGTGTTATATAACCCTTTTACAAACATCCCGCCCTCCTTTGTATCAATTATCAAATATATATGTATCTATCTTTCGTTACGTAATCTATTGGCTGCCGCTAATACGAATTTCTACCTGAATAATTGGTAATACAGATTTCTTAAACATTATTATTTTTCGTAGCCTGCGGGAAGATTAACAGAAAAGGACGAAACAATCCGAACGATTTCCGATAATATTCATATGAATCTACCAGAAAGCAGAAAATGGCACGGTACAGCCAGTCCAATTTACAAAGTTCTTAATGGAACCGAAGCAATTAT
This sequence comes from Centruroides sculpturatus, assembly GCF_000671375.1. Classification (NCBI taxonomy): domain Eukaryota; kingdom Metazoa; phylum Arthropoda; class Arachnida; order Scorpiones; family Buthidae; genus Centruroides; species Centruroides sculpturatus. The sequence continues at coordinate 47,961 of NW_019384923.1, read as the reverse complement.
TGGACCAAAATACATCTTGGAGTCAATTATGATGCAATGGGGTAAAGAGAACTTTTACTTATCTCCAGATACCATTTACACCAACTTTCGTTACGTTCGATTTAATTTGGTGGCGTTCAATCACGCCGAAGAAGTCGTCAGAATGTAAGTAAAATATCAAACTTAAGAAAACACTTTCGTGCCTAACATGAAAATTATTCTGTTAACTTACGGTATAAAATTCAATTTAGAATAGCTATTCTTCAACAAAGTGGTATTCTAGCAAAAATACAAGCTGATATTCAAGAGGAAAATCGAAGATATCATGAATTTAATGCAGAAAACAATGATAATGAAGAAATATTTCTGAAATTCGAAGATCTTGAAGGTGTATTTTATGTGTTGTTTGCAGGGTATGTTGTATGCTTTGCGGTATTTGTCGCAGAGATTGTAATCGTTAAATTAAATAAGGTAAAGCACAAAAATTGAACGCTGACTTTAACAATTAATTGATAAATGCTTGATAATTGATTGTATACTTTTCCCGTAAGTAATCATAAGGGTATCGTTATACGCTTTATTGAATCTATTTCCTGAAATTTTTATTGTAATTCAAAGTGGTTACTGTTGTAGTTAAAATATTACTCTATAACATAACCAATTATTATCGTGAAATTTACATAACTCACATTTTTACATACCACAAATATTTGTTGTTGTCTGAAATAGCAAATTGTTTTTATCAAAATGAAAAATCTAGTTATAGCCTTAAAATATACCTCTACAACTTACAACTGCTGAAACGCATGCATAGATCAATCGTTTTCAAATTATCAGCGTTGTATCTTTAGATGTACTGTACATTACAAGAACGATATATTCATTTAATGTCTATGTACTGTATTACGTACATAATTATTTGGCTATGGTAAATTATGATATCGAGGAAGTCAAGTATCCATTGTGACGTTAAAACCGGTAATCATGGCATCAAGAATTATTTCATTATAAACCTGAATAAAACGGAAACCTACCTATACAGAAAAAAATCTTCAGAACGAAGCGATTATCTATATCAGCGTTTCTCAAAGTGGGCGATAACGCCCCCTTGTGGGCGCTGGAGGCTTTCAGGGGAGCAGTAGAAGGCTCAAAGAGAATTGGGGGGCGTTAAGGAAATATAGAGGGGCGACGGCAGACAAATTCTATATATAAAAATTCGACGGAATATATATAAAATGTTGACATTTTATATATTTTTNTTAAATCCTATTTTTTATGCTATCTAACTCTATCTAATTTAATATAAAAGTTATTTTTTAAATTTCTTTTTCTTCTACGTCTGGTCAAAGCTATTGTGAGCATGGCGAAACACAGAATTAAAAGTTCAAAATTATTAAAATGTAATGAAATTATGTAAAATACTTCATCATCGAATTTTTAATAATAAAATTATTACAAATTCTGTTTTAACATTTATTAAAGCTGTATGAAAGTGAAATGTTAAGTTCCACAATGCACCAGTGCACTCTCCACTACTTTACACTGGCAATCTACGGTCCCCAAATATGGCCCAAAGTTAAATTTCAACATTCTTACTACAGTAATGAGTTTATAAAAAAATTGGCTTGAGCCTCCTGTTGGAGGGAACACCAGGCAATTGTCTTTTTTATCCATAAGATAATGAGCCACTGGGTATTTGATCGGAAGTTTGTTCCTCATTAACGTGGTCACGTGGAGTTTCTGGGGTTTTTACATGCCCAACACAAAAAGGTCCGAGTTTCCTATTTATAGACTGCTCAGAATGCACTAGTCCTCGGCACAGCGCCTGTGTTTCGTTGCTTAATTTCATTCCATCTTATATAATTCAATACTTCATTGGTTACTTTTTGTAATTTAACAGGAAATATACTGTAAATATAAGTGTAATTATTGTAACTAGATAATTTTATATTAATATACTACTTATTTATTCTATGAAAAATAGATATAAATAATTTTTTTTAATTGTCTTGAATNAGATCAAGTATAAAGTTAAAATTCGTTCAAAAAAATAAATAATCTTAGTAAATTATTAAGTAAAAGTAAACCATTTTAAAATTATTATTATGAATTTAAAAAAACACGCGAGCTAAACTTTATACTGTATTTTCACTTTATACTCACTCAATATTACAACTAAAAAAAAATAATCTATTTCTGCACGACTTCGTTCTGACGAGCACAAAATATAATCGACCAGCTTTCGGTGGGTTGACGTCATTCAGCCGACCAATCAGCGCGTTGTGCCATCTGGATATTCATTCGAACGTGTATAGTCGATTTGTCGATGACGCCGTCTATCGAGACAAGCATAACTAAAAGAATTTCCGTCAAAATAAAAAATACGAAAATAATAAGTTTTGAAATAAAATGCAGAACTAGGTCCAACCTTATAGAAAAAATGCCCACGCGGACCAACTCACAGACCATCCCACTATCGAACAATTCAGAGACTTTCGCCTCGTATAAGTGAAACACCCAGGCAGTTATTTTCCTGTCTTTAAATTATTTTCGTGGTGACCCCGAATGTTCGTTGAGACCACCGAAACAACGTCGTTCCTCGTGCGGACATCCGGTCATGGTAGTACTTCGCGAAGGCATTTTCTATCTACGAAGTTGTCCTCTAGTTCCGGCCTCCCAGAAGCTGGATTACAGGAACGAGCCACCGCTCCCAGCCGACAGAATTGTCTTCGAAACTGTTATTTATTACTTCGTTCGACATTTTTATTGTTTATTTTATTTTCCACTCGGAATGGAAATTGCTTAAAGGTCATTTGAATAAGTGGATGTCAGAACAACGATTTTAGAATGGCATCTAAACCAGGTTGAGATTAAGACTTGAAGATCTCTACAACGACAATGCTATTAATTACTTTTGAAAAATACTGAAGAACAGAGAAAAGCAATCGACATTGGACAGATTCTTTAACGTCCCACAAACCGAAAAAAAAAAACATAACTGACAAAAATGCAAGACTCTGTATTCATGTATTTTTATTATTACATATAAATTAACATAGTAAGAAAGTATACAATTATTTATTTATTTTTTGGAGTCTCCAGAACGAATTAATCAAATTCCCGTAAAACGTCTATGGTAAATCGATAATCCGATAACAAACAATTCAGGTATCGAATATGGTCTTGGAATGGATTATGTTCGATAATCGATCACTCATTGTAATTATAAATGTAATACTGCACATATACATTGAATGAAAGTATCGTACTTTATTATACTAAAATGTACAGTTTATCTCAGATAAAACGCTAATAATTTGAAAACGATTATCTATGCATGCTTTCCGGCACTTGTATGTTTTACAGGATATCACTGGTTTTTTTTTTTATTATTTAGATAAAAACAGATTTACGTTTCAGGCAACAATAAATATTTGTAGTGTGAAAAAAAAATTGTATAAATTTCACAATAATTAATTGTTTATATTATATAGTAATATTTTAAATACACACACGGATACAACAGTAACCACTTTGAATTACAATAAAAATTTCAGCAAATAGATTCAATAAAGCGTATAACGATACACTTATGATTACTTACGGGAAAAGTATACTATCAATTATCAAGCATTTTTCAATTAATTCTTAAAGAGAGCGTTCAATTTTTTGTGCTTTACCTTATTTAATTTAACGATTACAATCTCTGTGAGGAATATCGCAAAGCACACGACATACCCTGCAAGCAACATATAAAATACACCTGCGAGATCTTCGAATTTCAGAAATATTTCTTCGTTATCGTTGTTTTCTGCATTAAATTCATAATATCTTCGATTTTCCTCTTGAATATCAGCTTGTATTTTTGCTAGAATACCACTTTGTTGAAGAATAACTATTCTGAATTGAATTTATACCGTAAGTTAACAGAATAATTTTCATGTTAGGCACGAAAGTGTTCGTTAAGTTTGATATTTTACTTACATTCTGACGACTTCTTCGGCGTAATTGAATTTCACCAAATTAAATTGAACGTAACGAAAGTTGGTGTAAATGGTATCTGGAGATAAGTAAAAGTTCTCTTTACCCCATCGCATCATAATTGACTCTAAGATGTATTTTGGTCCAATAAATACTTCGGTTCCATTAAGAACTTTGTTAAATTCACTGCTGGCTGTATAATACAATTTTCTGCTTTCTGGTAAATTCATATGAATATTATCGGAAATCGTTCGGATTGTTTCGTCCTTTTCTGTTAATCTTCCCGAAGGCTAAGTAAAAAATAATGTTTAAGAAATCTGTATTACCAATTATTCAAGTAGCAATCCTTATTAGCGGCAGTATATAGATTACGTAACGCAAGGATGGATACGTGAGTATGAGCCAATTGTTAAAAATAAAGTGCGGAATGTTTGTAAAAGAGTTATTTAATGCTGATGTCAACTCTTGGTTTTGTTTCTGAAGTGTTGTTGCACAGCAAACCGTACTGTTTATACGCCGTATTTTAAACGTTATACACGTAATTAATAAAAGAATACAACGTTTGGTACTGTACTTCGTGTTGTAGATCATTCCTTAATACAAATAAGGAGTTGAGAGCGTATATGAGTTATATAACTTTAAAATTAGTATATATGACAACATTACGAAATGTTAAAAAGAAGCAGTTAAAAAGTATTAAACTTTTAAGTAATTTATGGGCAATTAGGAACTTATACGGTATTTTATTTAATTGTGTACTCGTAAAAAATTTGATAATAATAACTTAAAAAAAGGTTACAAACCTGGTCAACATGAAAAATATCCATTTCTTCAGTTTCCCCAAATATGGTGACGTTGTATCGTCCTTGTTTTATTGCTTGCGTCAATTCTATAAAATTTTTAGGAATGGATTCACTTCCCGGATTAATCATGAAAGATGGAAGGATGCCGAGATATCCGGTAGTCAATACGAAAGTCGTTAAAATCCAGCAACCGATCATAATGCGAAACTTAAAATTTGTTATGTGATCTATGGATGTATCTATAAAATATAAAGTGAAATTAATGCAGTGTTTAAAATTATGAATCTAATTGCAACTGGCTTGATCAAATTAGAACTAGTGTCTGAGTTTCTATCAAATCTCAGGTATGCTTGAATTGAATTTAAATACAAATTTATTATTGTAACAGAAAAAGTTACTAATTTACACGTATTGATTTGAATGAAGGTTGATGTCACGTATACAAATTACTTGAAGAAAATTTCATTTCGATTGTCATTTTTTTTTACTTGTTTTACTTTATGTACACATCCGAGCAAAATTCTTGTTTAACAATCGATCGATTGCGCATGGGCTGAAGTCAATCATCTGCAGCGTCAGGACGTCCTATCTATTATCAAAGGCATTTCAAGTGGACTGGTCCGATTTGCGCCGTAGTAGGGGTGAGGAAATCGAGCCGGAGGGACTTGGGTGTGCAGTCAAGCCTGATATTACTAATCACTCATCACTGTGTGTGTGTAGCGTTGGCCGTTTTTATTTTAAAATCGTAAAATCGCGGCCACTGATTATCAGAAATTATGGTTTTATCTGTTATTTTGATACTTTTCTTTCCTTATAATGTTTTATTTACTTTATTTTCCTGTAATTAGAGACCATACGGCTTTAAAATAAACAGATTAGGTCTCATTTGCCAATAGATTATCTCAACTTTTACTGATTGTCGTCGGTTCCTTTGTAATCGGATACGAATAAATCGTGTTTCAAAGTCCAGTGTTAAGTGTTTATTGCTTTTGCGGTAATTTGAGTAGCGCGGCAGAAGTCACTTAATGAACCGCCAAGTGTTTTATTACCGTCTAAACAACTGCTCCCCACTTGTTATTCTTAGTAACTAGAGATGGTAAGATCGTCTGTCAAGGTCGGACTTGCGGATGTTCTTGGAGCCATCGTGTAACAATGCTAGCTGTGTGCACCGGGGAGCTGTCATGAACGAAGAAAAAGCGTTCTTTTCCATAGACGGCCCTCACCGTCGGCAATAGTACTTGCTCCAGTATATCGATAGTATGATGAAGCACAGCGGTGAGGTGACCGTCTATACGGACCAACTCCCAACAAACCAGCAGAGGACATCCATCTGCATATACCTGTAAACAGAAAAAGTCAATAAAATTGCGATTTATAAAATGAACAAGCAGATAAGTTGTCATGTTCAAACAGTTAATGATATAAACACACAAAAACACGTTAAAACACTCACCTATCGAAAAACGCTCGCTTCTTTGGGTGCGCCACGCGTATTCGGGTTCATATCTGGTTGATGGTGGGCGACGCACCCACACAGGCCCGCTGTTCGACGAACAGAAAATCTTTTCATCCGAAAAGATGACAATTTGCCAATCAGCAGCAGCCCAATGCTGATAGGTTTGGGCGAAACCTACCGTGTCCATTTGGTTACCAATGGTTAAGTTCTTCTTTTGGGCTGCTTTTCGACCGAACAAGTTGTCCTCTCGCAACCTATAAATAAAAAACATATGTATTATCCTGCTTCCTACATTTCTGTATACGCAAGAGCACGTTAACAAAAATGTCTGGCGGTTCATCATATCGATAGAAGTACTGTACATTTCGTTGGAAAATTGGAATATTATACTACAAATGTTACATACCTTCTCTTTACAGTTTCTATAGACATACCCAACCCCATCGCTGATCTATGCGATGAGGCGGTAGCAAATGGACACACCTGGCTCGCCGCTCTCAGTTGCTCATTTTGAGAGGAGGTGGTTATCCGCGGGCGTCCAGACGATCGTCCTGGGGACACAGAGTCGGTCTCTTGATGTCGTTTAATAATTCTTGGTACTGATCTCGTGGATATGCGTAGGCATTCTGCGATATCTTTAATACTCTTTCCTTCAGCTCTGTTAGCGATAACACGCTCACGTATCTCTTTTCCCAGAGGTTTAGGAATGTTCATTAATCCAGCATTTCAGCAAAGCCTCTATATACTCTCGATTCCCTCGACAGTTGAATTTAATTTCATGGTAACAGACATAAATAATATTGAGGAAAATCTGTCATTATTTACGGTCATAGTATCCTTCCAATTACTATAGGTATTCACTTCGAATATTCTGATAAATGCATCACATTATGCAAATGAGCCGTTGAATGCGCATTGTTCCTGAATGGCACTTTCCCACTGGATAAACAACTTCACGCCAGCAATGATGGCTTTCCTGTAAAAAGTCTATGTGATGCGTGGAAAGTTGCCATTCGTAGATTGCATCATATTAGCTTTAAAAAGTAATTTTAAAAATATAAAAGGAACATAAATAATATAAAAATAGTCATTACATAAGTAGTATACAATTAAACGAATGACACATCATGTGATACGTGAATATTTACAAAATATAAAAGGTCGATTCGAATATAATATGAATTTAAGTACAAAGTAATAAAAAAATTGAATACAATAAGATCTGTTTATAAAATGGCAATATATTTTATTAATATATATAAAATGACAAAGAAGAGATATGAAAACATTTTTTGCAAACNGGCGGTGGATCGAAAAAGTTTGAGAATCACTGATCTATATTATTTATGAAAACTTGTCCAAACCGGGAAAAATATTCGGTACCGTGAGATTTCGGTTTACGCAGGTTAGTTAGTCAAATCAAATTTATGTTTATTTTAAAAGTTTATTCATACATAAGTCGAATCTAATAGTTAGCAGTATCAAATAGAACAGAGCTGCTTCAACATTTATTAGTTATCGCCATAACTCCACTGAATTGCAACATAACGCACTCACCACGTACAGCAAGAAAAAAGTTGTGTAGTGAAATTTATGAAATAATCAGAATCTTTTGTACATTTTCTTATCAAGATGATTCACTTAATGAAGAAAAAATCAGAACCTGAGGTTCCCATGGTCGGGCCTTTAAGATATTTTCATAAAGGCTATTATCTATACAATAAAGTGTTAGTAAACAACTAGTAGTGCTCTGGCATCCCCATTGTTGATCTTGTAAGTGATAAACAGCAAGTTGATTTTCTCAAAATTTTACAGAAATAAAAACCTAATTATATATTTTGTTCGGTGTATGTGTAATAAAATACCAGTATATTTGTATTAAATGCTTAAACTCAGCTGGAAGATTGCATCTAAATGGATCGCGGTATGGAAGGTTGAAAAGAATCAAATGTTTTAAAGAAAATACCATTTTTGTGGGAAGAAGAAACATTTAATTTTATGGTTGAACTACATAAAATATTTTAAAATTGTTATGAAATTATATCAAAAGAAAACTTGAATTTAAAGACATTTGCAACTGAAATGAATGTAGTTAAAATATTTCACATTCCTAATTGTCACAATGTATTTGAAAGAATTATGAAAAATGTTTAATTTTTAGATTAAAAGTAAATTCGAAATACCTTAAAAATAACAAATATTTTTAGTAGAAATTCTATTGTTTCCTATGCAAAGTTTATGTACACTTTGTTACAGATTTACTGCTTATCTTTTTATAACAATATCGATTTTTAATATGACACGATCAGGCACTTTACTACATTTAAAATATTTTTGATGTGAAATATTTCTTGTATTTTATGATATACGTATGTTGCTGTAATAATGCTTATTAAAATATAATATTTAATTTTTTGAAAATATTAAAAATTTTAATTTGCTTTATTTGTAAACAATCTAGCTTTAAATTTTGTTTTTATTTAAAAAATTGAATTCATAATAAATATGTGAATTTTATTTTTGACTTCAAAAGCCGAAAAACTTTTCAGAAAAAAAAATCTTTCCATTACAACGTCATTCACAAAAATCCGGAATGGAAGGAATATGGCGGACATACGTTCCATAGCAACACTACATATTTTCAATTAAACTAAATTACGTGATATCAAAGATTGTAATGTCGAGAGAGTTTTAAACATCAAGAAATAACTTTTATCCGCTTTTCATTTCAATAAAGCATTTCTGTACATGTACTATAATAATAAATTAATCAAAAACAACAAATGTAAATGGCAAATTATGTTTTTTACGTTCTTTATTAGATAATACAGTATTTTTAACCTTACAGAAACTTGAATTTAATGTTTTATATATATATTACAACAGAATATGTTAAGTGGAAATGCAGATTAGTTAACAATTTAATATAATTTTCACCTAAACATAATTCATAGTTTAGGTGAAATGCATAATTGTTAAAACATTTTAAATAATAAATTATTTTTTTCTACAAATTCTCTAATCCATTGGTTTGCTTTTCAAATCAAATCCTGTGGAAACTTAAATATAGACCAAATATCACTTCGCTTTATATTTTTTACGCAACACAAACAAAAATAGCTTACTATGAAAACATTACAGTACAAATGCAACATTACTTTTTACTGGCACTTATATCGATAAACAATTTCCATGATGAAATGTGTGGAAATTCTTATTTGAAACATATTCAAAGAAATTTAAATACTTACAGTATTATTGATCGTTAAATAATTTATACAAGAATTCTATACTTTTAATTTGAAAAATAGTCATACAAATTTGATTAAACATATTTAAAGATATATCCATAATGGAACTGGATATATGAAATTTCTGTAAATCTGCGAAGTACAGTTGACCCCCTATAACTCGGTAGATACGTTCCTGTTTTTATGAATCCAGCTTCTAGGAGACCTTGCCAATCACAGCCCGCCACGTATGCAGTTTACGGACTACGGCTGTTTGAAAGGTTTTCTTCCATAAAGTTAATTGATTCTAGACTAATTCGACTCAACATTTCCAAAATACGTATAATTTTTTTGGGAATAATTCATATAAATTATGCTATAAACAAGAAATTATAGGATTACTTGCCGAGTGTGTACCGTTCGACTACGCCGTTGCTTAAGCTTGTTGACGTCATGGAGATTGTCATGGAATGGCGCTCGCGTGCTTCCTGATAAATTATTTTTTTGCGAAAAATTCGCTGAACTTTAGAGACATCATTAATATAAATATAATTTTTATGGAGTTAAATAATAAATGGTTTTTAGTAGGTCCGCTGCTCGTTTAAACTCAACGGTTTGTGCAATATCCGCTATTGGTCTAGATTCGACTAATCCTGTCGCGACACGAGTCGGTGATGATGTTTTCCCAAATTATAGGAGGTTTTTTGGCACGTTTGTACGAATACTGTCGCAATTTTTTCGCCGTGATATAGGAATCCGAACTATAGGAACCGGTGTTATAGGGGATCGACTGTATTGTTTCTTAACACACAGATTTTGAACTGACATTCAAAAGCACAAAATATCTATTGACAGAAAGAACTGTCAATCCTAACTAAAGCATTAAAAAATTTTTTCTGATGAGAGTAATCTTTGGAGAATAGGCCTATTCTTTATTCAAAATTGTTCAATAACTTTTACATTTAAACTTTATAATTTGTTAATCAAGATTTGTGAACATTTCTCTTTCAGAGGTATACAAAACTCAGTTAATTTTATTGTTTCATCTAACTATGTTAAATGCATTTGACAAATTCAATAAATATTCTGACTCGTCTTAATTATAAATTTCATCCTTTCTCGAACTTTTTATAAATAATATCTGTAACAAATTATAAATTTTCTGTTATTCATTATCTGTGCACGTATATTTAAATTTAAAACACTAATCGCTCTATTAAAATTATTTATTGTGTATGATTTGATTCAGAGGTGTATAAAGATCAAGTATAAAGTTAAAATTCGTTCAAAAAAATAAATAATCTTAGTAAATTATTAAGTAAAAGTAAACCATTTTAAAATTATTATTATGAATTTAAAAAAACACGCGAGCTAAACTTTATACTGTATTTTCACTTTATACTCACTCAATATTACAACTAAAAAAAAATAATCTATTTCTGCACGACTTCGTTCTGACGAGCACAAAATATAATCGACCAGCTTTCGGTGGGTTGACGTCATTCAGCCGACCAATCAGCGCGTTGTGCCATCTGGATATTCATTCGAACGTGTATAGTCGATTTGTCGATGACGCCGTCTATCGAGACAAGCATAACTAAAAGAATTTCCGTCAAAATAAAAAATACGAAAATAATAAGTTTTGAAATAAAATGCAGAACTAGGTCCAACCTTATAGAAAAAATGCCCACGCGGACCAACTCACAGACCATCCCACTATCGAACAATTCAGAGACTTTCGCCTCGTATAAGTGAAACACCCAGGCAGTTATTTTCCTGTCTTTAAATTATTTTCGTGGTGACCCCGAATGTTCGTTGAGACCACCGAAACAACGTCGTTCCTCGTGCGGACATCCGGTCATGGTAGTACTTCGCGAAGGCATTTTCTATCTACGAAGTTGTCCTCTAGTTCCGGCCTCCCAGAAGCTGGATTACAGGAACGAGCCACCGCTCCCAGCCGACAGAATTGTCTTCGAAACTGTTATTTATTACTTCGTTCGACATTTTTATTGTTTATTTTATTTTCCACTCGGAATGGAAATTGCTTAAAGGTCATTTGAATAAGTGGATGTCAGAACAACGATTTTAGAATGGCATCTAAACCAGGTTGAGATTAAGACTTGAAGATCTCTACAACGACAATGCTATTAATTACTTTTGAAAAATACTGAAGAACAGAGAAAAGCAATCGACATTGGACAGATTCTTTAACGTCCCACAAACCGAAAAAAAAAAACATAACTGACAAAAATGCAAGACTCTGTATTCATGTATTTTTATTATTACATATAAATTAACATAGTAAGAAAGTATACAATTATTTATTTATTTTTTGGAGTCTCCAGAACGAATTAATCAAATTCCCGTAAAACGTCTATGGTAAATCGATAATCCGATAACAAACAATTCAGGTATCGAATATGGTCTTGGAATGGATTATGTTCGATAATCGATCACTCATTGTAATTATAAATGTAATACTGCACATATACATTGAATGAAAGTATCGTACTTTATTATACTAAAATGTACAGTTTATCTCAGATAAAACGCTAATAATTTGAAAACGATTATCTATGCATGCTTTCCGGCACTTGTATGTTTTACAGGATATCACTGGTTTTTTTTTTTATTATTTAGATAAAAACAGATTTACGTTTCAGGCAACAATAAATATTTGTAGTGTGAAAAAAAAATTGTATAAATTTCACAATAATTAATTGTTTATATTATATAGTAATATTTTAAATACACACACGGATACAACAGTAACCACTTTGAATTACAATAAAAATTTCAGCAAATAGATTCAATAAAGCGTATAACGATACACTTATGATTACTTACGGGAAAAGTATACTATCAATTATCAAGCATTTTTCAATTAATTCTTAAAGAGAGCGTTCAATTTTTTGTGCTTTACCTTATTTAATTTAACGATTACAATCTCTGTGAGGAATATCGCAAAGCACACGACATACCCTGCAAGCAACATATAAAATACACCTGCGAGATCTTCGAATTTCAGAAATATTTCTTCGTTATCGTTGTTTTCTGCATTAAATTCATAATATCTTCGATTTTCCTCTTGAATATCAGCTTGTATTTTTGCTAGAATACCACTTTGTTGAAGAATAACTATTCTGAATTGAATTTATACCGTAAGTTAACAGAATAATTTTCATGTTAGGCACGAAAGTGTTCGTTAAGTTTGATATTTTACTTACATTCTGACGACTTCTTCGGCGTAATTGAATTTCACCAAATTAAATTGAACGTAACGAAAGTTGGTGTAAATGGTATCTGGAGATAAGTAAAAGTTCTCTTTACCCCATCGCATCATAATTGACTCTAAGATGTATTTTGGTCCAATAAATACTTCGGTTCCATTAAGAACTTTGTTAAATTCACTGCTGGCTGTATAATACAATTTTCTGCTTTCTGGTAAATTCATATGAATATTATCGGAAATCGTTCGGATTGTTTCGTCCTTTTCTGTTAATCTTCCCGAAGGCTAAGTAAAAAATAATGTTTAAGAAATCTGTATTACCAATTATTCAAGTAGCAATCCTTATTAGCGGCAGTATATAGATTACGTAACGCAAGGATGGATACGTGAGTATGAGCCAATTGTTAAAAATAAAGTGCGGAATGTTTGTAAAAGAGTTATTTAATGCTGATGTCAACTCTTGGTTTTGTTTCTGAAGTGTTGTTGCACAGCAAACCGTACTGTTTATACGCCGTATTTTAAACGTTATACACGTAATTAATAAAAGAATACAACGTTTGGTACTGTACTTCGTGTTGTAGATCATTCCTTAATACAAATAAGGAGTTGAGAGCGTATATGAGTTATATAACTTTAAAATTAGTATATATGACAACATTACGAAATGTTAAAAAGAAGCAGTTAAAAAGTATTAAACTTTTAAGTAATTTATGGGCAATTAGGAACTTATACGGTATTTTATTTAATTGTGTACTCGTAAAAAATTTGATAATAATAACTTAAAAAAAGGTTACAAACCTGGTCAACATGAAAAATATCCATTTCTTCAGTTTCCCCAAATATGGTGACGTTGTATCGTCCTTGTTTTATTGCTTGCGTCAATTCTATAAAATTTTTAGGAATGGATTCACTTCCCGGATTAATCATGAAAGATGGAAGGATGCCGAGATATCCGGTAGTCAATACGAAAGTCGTTAAAATCCAGCAACCGATCATAATGCGAAACTTAAAATTTGTTATGTGATCTATGGATGTATCTATAAAATATAAAGTGAAATTAATGCAGTGTTTAAAATTATGAATCTAATTGCAACTGGCTTGATCAAATTAGAACTAGTGTCTGAGTTTCTATCAAATCTCAGGTATGCTTGAATTGAATTTAAATACAAATTTATTATTGTAACAGAAAAAGTTACTAATTTACACGTATTGATTTGAATGAAGGTTGATGTCACGTATACAAATTACTTGAAGAAAATTTCATTTCGATTGTCATTTTTTTTTACTTGTTTTACTTTATGTACACATCCGAGCAAAATTCTTGTTTAACAATCGATCGATTGCGCATGGGCTGAAGTCAATCATCTGCAGCGTCAGGACGTCCTATCTATTATCAAAGGCATTTCAAGTGGACTGGTCCGATTTGCGCCGTAGTAGGGGTGAGGAAATCGAGCCGGAGGGACTTGGGTGTGCAGTCAAGCCTGATATTACTAATCACTCATCACTGTGTGTGTGTAGCGTTGGCCGTTTTTATTTTAAAATCGTAAAATCGCGGCCACTGATTATCAGAAATTATGGTTTTATCTGTTATTTTGATACTTTTCTTTCCTTATAATGTTTTATTTACTTTATTTTCCTGTAATTAGAGACCATACGGCTTTAAAATAAACAGATTAGGTCTCATTTGCCAATAGATTATCTCAACTTTTACTGATTGTCGTCGGTTCCTTTGTAATCGGATACGAATAAATCGTGTTTCAAAGTCCAGTGTTAAGTGTTTATTGCTTTTGCGGTAATTTGAGTAGCGCGGCAGAAGTCACTTAATGAACCGCCAAGTGTTTTATTACCGTCTAAACAACTGCTCCCCACTTGTTATTCTTAGTAACTAGAGATGGTAAGATCGTCTGTCAAGGTCGGACTTGCGGATGTTCTTGGAGCCATCGTGTAACAATGCTAGCTGTGTGCACCGGGGAGCTGTCATGAACGAAGAAAAAGCGTTCTTTTCCATAGACGGCCCTCACCGTCGGCAATAGTACTTGCTCCAGTATATCGATAGTATGATGAAGCACAGCGGTGAGGTGACCGTCTATACGGACCAACTCCCAACAAACCAGCAGAGGACATCCATCTGCATATACCTGTAAACAGAAAAAGTCAATAAAATTGCGATTTATAAAATGAACAAGCAGATAAGTTGTCATGTTCAAACAGTTAATGATATAAACACACAAAAACACGTTAAAACACTCACCTATCGAAAAACGCTCGCTTCTTTGGGTGCGCCACGCGTATTCGGGTTCATATCTGGTTGATGGTGGGCGACGCACCCACACAGGCCCGCTGTTCGACGAACAGAAAATCTTTTCATCCGAAAAGATGACAATTTGCCAATCAGCAGCAGCCCAATGCTGATAGGTTTGGGCGAAACCTACCGTGTCCATTTGGTTACCAATGGTTAAGTTCTTCTTTTGGGCTGCTTTTCGACCGAACAAGTTGTCCTCTCGCAACCTATAAATAAAAAACATATGTATTATCCTGCTTCCTACATTTCTGTATACGCAAGAGCACGTTAACAAAAATGTCTGGCGGTTCATCATATCGATAGAAGTACTGTACATTTCGTTGGAAAATTGGAATATTATACTACAAATGTTACATACCTTCTCTTTACAGTTTCTATAGACATACCCAACCCCATCGCTGATCTATGCGATGAGGCGGTAGCAAATGGACACACCTGGCTCGCCGCTCTCAGTTGCTCATTTTGAGAGGAGGTGGTTATCCGCGGGCGTCCAGACGATCGTCCTGGGGACACAGAGTCGGTCTCTTGATGTCGTTTAATAATTCTTGGTACTGATCTCGTGGATATGCGTAGGCATTCTGCGATATCTTTAATACTCTTTCCTTCAGCTCTGTTAGCGATAACACGCTCACGTATCTCTTTTCCCAGAGGTTTAGGAATGTTCATTAATCCAGCATTTCAGCAAAGCCTCTATATACTCTCGATTCCCTCGACAGTTGAATTTAATTTCATGGTAACAGACATAAATAATATTGAGGAAAATCTGTCATTATTTACGGTCATAGTATCCTTCCAATTACTATAGGTATTCACTTCGAATATTCTGATAAATGCATCACATTATGCAAATGAGCCGTTGAATGCGCATTGTTCCTGAATGGCACTTTCCCACTGGATAAACAACTTCACGCCAGCAATGATGGCTTTCCTGTAAAAAGTCTATGTGATGCGTGGAAAGTTGCCATTCGTAGATTGCATCATATTAGCTTTAAAAAGTAATTTTAAAAATATAAAAGGAACATAAATAATATAAAAATAGTCATTACATAAGTAGTATACAATTAAACGAATGACACATCATGTGATACGTGAATATTTACAAAATATAAAAGGTCGATTCGAATATAATATGAATTTAAGTACAAAGTAATAAAAAAATTGAATACAATAAGATCTGTTTATAAAATGGTAATATATTTTATTAATATATATAAAATGACAAAGAAGAGATATGAAAACATTTTTTGCAAACTTGAACTCTTGCAAAATATTTATTGAAACAATGGAATGTTCATTGAAATTTTAATTCATAAACTTTATATAAGTATAATTTAAAACAAATCGATTTAAAACGTGATAAAAACAATTTTATAACCGAAGAGGAAATAAATTATAAGAAAGGCATTAAAAGTAAACAGTTCTGACAAAACTGATTGTTAAATATCAAGGACAACATTCTGTTCAATACAATTAAACAGTAACCTTGACATATGACTACGGTGACCATATTTTTTGGGGGAAAATAAAGAACATATCAAAGAAAATAAAAAAAATCTTATAAAATTCATAAGTTTATAACATTTATTACACATACATACACATTGTAAAAATTCAAATAACATTAATTTTGATACTTTTCAGTAGAATTAATTTTTTTAATAGCACTGGTTCACGCCTTATAAAGGCATAAATTCTATTCAGTTTATTTGAAAGTTGTATTTGACAGAAATAATGTGCTTACTTTTAACTGGGTTTTTTCATTCGTCCACATATTATTCAGCAATAAAAATATTCGTTCGCATTAGATCCAGGGAGACATAAAGAAAATTCTACGATTTTACAAATGTTTTTGAAAGCAATTTCTTTTGCTGTAAAATGTGCAAAAATCTCAACCCACTTTTAATGGCAGGGCTTGTTATTCTGTCGCCATTCATCGATCTTTTCGTTTGTGACATATTTTTTTACACACGAAACTTCATCAAATAATTCACTGTCGACTATATTTACAGACCAATGATTCGAAATAAAAATATAGCTTACCTCTACCTTCACCCACAAAGGGATTTTCAGTAATGTAACACATTCAAAACTTCTATTTCAATAAAACACATGTCCCAATTATTTAGTACATTAACAGTAAATATGTCACATGCTCGAGCCCCCGAAGATTGTCGACAAGTGTCGACGAATGCTCACCAATGCTCCAAGTGTATTATCCACCAACCAGAGAGTTAAAAAAACTATCACAAAAATCTCAATAAGAGTGTCCGCTCCTTGGTACTGTCAAAGGGCAGTTTGGTTGGTGACACACTGCACTACCGCGCTCTATGTACCAACATACGGACACGATGACAACACTGATCATGATGGCGTACACGAAACTAACTTGTTAAATATATTATTAAAAAGTTTTTAAACTTTGCAATGAATTTACAAAATGCCTATTTTATAAAATAAATAAAGTTAGAGGACAGAGCAGTGAAATAAAGGACTGTCCTCTTAAATAAAGGATATATGGTCACCGTACATATGACCCACTTCTGACAGGGAAGGGAGTTTTTGTTTACAGAGTACTATGACATTTAGGGCATTGTTGTCGTTAATGGTGGAGAGTGGGGGCGACTCACATGTCACCCTGTTGCGAAAGTAATAAACTTTAACGGAACTTGACAGACGATCTTACCATCTCTAGTTACTAAGAATAACAAGTGGTGAGCAGCTGTTTAAACGGTAATAAAACACTTGGTGGTTTATTAAGTGACTTCTCCCGCGGTACTGAAATTACCACAAAAGCAATAAACACTTAACACTGGACTCTGAAACACGATTTATTCCTGTCCGATTACAAAGGAACCGATGACAATCGGTAAAAGTTGAGATAATCTATTGGCAAATGAGACCTAATCTGTTTATTTTAAAGCCGTATCGTCTCTAATTACAGGAAAATAAAGTAAATAAAACATTATAAAGAAAGAAAAGTATCAAAATAACAGATAAAACCATAATTTCTGATAATCAGTGGCCGCGATTTTACGATTTTAAAATAAAAACAGCCAACGCTACGCACGCAGTGATGAGTGATTAGTAATGTCAACCGTATCAGGCTTGACTGCACACCCAAGTCCCTCCGGCTCGATTTCCTCACCCCTACTACAGCGCAAATCGGACCAGTCCACTTGAAATGCCTTTGATAATAGATAGGACATCCTGACGCTGCAGATGATTGACTTCAGCCCATGGGCAATCGATCGACTGTTAAACAAGAATTTTGCTGGGATGTGTACTTATGGAATTACATTATATAAAAAAATTAGGAAAGCAGATTCTAAGATTTTTTATGTGTAATCTAAAACAACAGAAAGAGATGAAACGTACAAACTTACATGTAAACTTTATCCTGTGACTACTAATAAAAAATATAATTTTTAAAGAATCTAAATATATAAAATTACTTGTCCTGACTGACTGACTGATTTAGTCACTGATTCATCATAGCCCAGAGCAAATTACTTAATCTAAACAGGTGAAATTTGGAACATAGTTAGGGTACGTCATGTAAACAAACATTAAGAAAACATTAAGAAGGGATTTTTCGAAATTTCCAGCGGGGGAAGAGAAAGAGAATTAAGGCTTAACTGGAACAACGGTTTTTACTGTACTATTTTAGATGCAATGTTTTGTTTTCAACAACTTAGTCTTCATTAAGTACTTAGGTGTATTAAATTTATAACATTTCAGACATTGTTATAAACGTTTTTATATATTTTGATTTTTTTACCAAATGTTCGAATCTTTTTAAATTCGAATTTGTTATTGCATATTGGTTTGATTATAGAACGATTGTAAACGTTCCAGAAAATTGATCAAATTGAAAATAGTTCGTTTGATTTTGAGTAATTCTCATCATTTTCAGTGGTAGGATTATATAACAATTTCTATGGTTGTTGAAATACAGAATATAAATGGGGTTTGCTTGCAAAACCTCTGCGGGCGAAGTCGCCAGTAACAGTTAGTATTTTTATAAATTCAAAAAACTGTAAACTAATTTATTCCTAAAAAACCCTAGAACATTTTTATTTAGTTTAAGTTGAAATCCAGATGTAAAAATGTTCCAGACTCGAAACTAATAATTGGTTATCTTGGATGTGACCTTGAACGTGACCTTCAAGGTCATTTGAAAATCAAGTTTTTTTTTTTCAATGGAAATATATATTTTTGGCCTGGCAATGGAAAAGTGGGAAATTTCACAATAGGATATACCAGGGCTGTGGAGTCAGAGTCGGAGTCAAAGTCCTGGAGTTTTGATGTTTTAGTCGGAGTCAAAGTCGTCAAAAAATCCGCCGACTCCGACTCCTTTTTACTTACCAACTTATTTTGTATATAAAATGGAAAACTATTGGAATCGTGTCAAATTTGACCCTCCAAGTTTTTTTTGCAAATCTACATGTGTGGAGTCCTTCCAAACCCCCTAAAAAAGTCAATAAAGGGGAAAAATTCGCGTGCACGTATGTGTTGGCGTCTAACTTGTTTAATTTCCTTATTTTCTGTTCTGAGATATTAAACAGTATCTCAGAACGGGTAAAGTTTAAGAAACGAAATGTGGTACTGTAGCTTGCATATAAAGGGGCATTAATACTATTAAATTTTGGTTCTTAATTAAAGGTCGACAGGGTGAAGACATAAAAGTGGTCATATCTCTTAATGAATATTTTACTCGTTATTAGCGTTCAAAATATAATAAATTAAAATAAAACTCGTCTTTACCCTCAAAGTAACCTTTTTGCTATTTTATAATAGTACAGTAAAACCCGTTCAGATGTTCTTGCCTAAGAGGTTAGAATGTATATGGGGACATGATTTAGTTCAACCACTTTGACGCTTAATAACTAATTCCTGTGTTAAACCATCCGACTTTTATTCTGACCACTCTGACCACAAAAATTATTAGGCTTCAAACAGGGTGAACGAAATCATGCCCCCCACACACAGTCTAACATCCACACATATAGAGAAAACCTCGAATCTTTTGCATATCTCGAAATTTCAAGGTGTCCCGAGTCCAAAAATATAAAAATTTGGAAGGAGTCATTTTTTGACCAAGCACTACACTTGTTATATATAACAAGTTATATATAACAGCCGGAAAAGTAAAAATTATCAAATACATATTTATATATTACTTAGAAAAGTTTTTTAGCTTTGGAATAAAAAGTTTCTACACTCTATCTTTATTACAATTCTATTTATTGAATATTTTATTCTGAGGTCACGTGATGACATCAGAATTTCCGGGTCTCTTTCGGTAACAAGTCTGCCCCTAGTCGGAGTCGGAGTCGGATGGTAAAGAAAAGTTGGAGTCTGAGTCGGTAGATTTTTACACGACTCCACAGCCCTGGGATATACTCTTCACCTTAAGATGTAGGTCAAAGCTCAAGATTATTTTAAGGTTAAATGCTTTTTCTGATAGAAAACTATATATTTTATTACTGGAATATGGGATAGACAGCTAGGGAGGTAAAAGTTACATTTTTTCACAACCTTATTGCTGTACTTCGATTTTTAAAAGCATTCACTACTTTTAGCACTACCTAGGAGTAATGACGTGAACATAGTAGTTTTTTGCTCCCTTTGAGGTGCCTGTTTTCTGTGAGCCGCTTTGCTTCTCACTGTCGCTTGAGGTATTTGTTTCAGGGAAGAATTTAATAACAAATGTTCAAAATGATGCCCTTTCACTTTAATGCATTTGTCAAGCTGTGCTTTGAATGATCACTCTTGAGATGGCCCTGAGGTCAAATTCAAAGTACTCAAGGTCCGATTGTAAATTTTCCTGCTATTAAAATATGTATTCCCGTTAAAAAGGGGCTTCACTTTTAAATGACCATGAGAGTCAAGGTCAAGGTGAAGATCACATCCAAGGTCACCAATTAACTGCCCTTCGAAACCCTACAACTTTTGTCTAAATCTTTTTTCGAAATAATTAGATCCAATTAGGTTATTTCATTGTCTGAAGATAAAAAATTTTACTTATCCTGTATGTTACAATTAAATAAACTCACCTTGTCTGAGAAGATTTCTTATAAAGATCCATTGTAAATCAGAAATTGTCAACTTTGGCATTCTTTTAACCTCAAATTCTTTGTTTATCACTCGATACATTATTATCAAAGTTAGAGGAAACGTTATCAGGATGCAGAGCCAAACCTGTAATATAGAAAAAAATTTTTGTTCTCTTCGTGTTTTAACAGATTAAAAATAATTAGTTCTTTACAGGGCTGTGGAGTCGCGTAAAAATCTACTGACTCCAATTCCGACTCCGACTTTTCTTTACCATCCGACTCCGACCAAGGGAGGACTTGTTACTGAAAGAGACATGGAAATTCTGATGTCATCACGTGCCTCAGAATAAAAGATTCAATAAATTTAGATTTAATACAGATAGAACGTAGAAACTTGTTATTCCAACGATAAAGACTACTTTAAGTAATATATAAATATGTATTTGATAATTTTTACTTTTGCAGCTGTTATACAGAAGGAAAGTGTAGCGATCAGTCAAAAAATGACTGTTTTCAAATTTTTACATTTTTTGACTCGGAACACATCGAAATTTCGAAATATGCAAAAGATTTGAGTTTTTTTTTCTATATGTGTGGAAATTAGACTGTGTGGGGCATGATTTTGTTTACCTTGTTTGAAGACTAATAATTTCTGTGGTCAGAGTGGTCAGAATCAGAGTCAGATGAGGACACAGAAGTTAGTTATTAAGCGTCAAAGTGGTTAAACTAAATCGTGTCCCCATACACATTCTAACATTTTAGGGGAGAACATCTTAATGGGTTTTACTGTACTATTATAAAATGACAAAAAAGCTTACTTTGACGGTAGAGAGGAGTTTAATTTTTTTTTTAATTTTGATCGATAATAACGAGTAAAATATTCATTAAGAGATATGACACATGACCCCTTTTATGTCTTCACCCTGTCGACCTTTAATTAAGAACCAAAATTTAATAGTAGAGGAGAAAGTGGTATTATGGAACCCCAATTACATTTTAGTGAATTGTAAACAAGATATCATAACTACACCCACATTTTTTGTGCGGAAAGTACCGGTAACTATTAAACTAAATGTTCGTAATTGGATTTTTCGTTAATGTAATTATAAGTATGGTTTTTGAAGGCTTTTGTACAAAAAGTCAGAAATTAGGCTTAGAGAAAATCGGGTGGTAATGTGGAACCTTACTGTATATTTTCAAAAACTCTTTAATGTAGCCAAAAACAAATAGGAAAGTACAAAAAATGTTAAATAATTACAGAATTATTTACTCCAATGTATTTTATAGCAAAAATGCTTTTACAGTAGAACCCCTCTAGTCCGCCCTCGGCTAGTCCGTCACTCCAGTTAATCCGACCGTGGTCGGAGTCGAGAAACTTGTCCCGACTCGTCAGTGACTCACCGTCCGTGGCGTTCTTCCGTGTTCTTTACAGTATATGTTTTACATTGTGTGTACGTGTACAGTTTTGTGTGTGTTTTCAACATGTCAGAAGTGAAACGTAAACACGTTACTCTTTCATTAAATGAAAAATTAGCAGTGCTACAAAGACTGGACAAAGGGAAGATTGTTTATTTTACTTTTTTCTGATAATCCGAACTTTTCTGCATTCCGACCATACCCCCAGTCCCAAAGGTGACGGATTAGAGGGGTTCTACTGTATAATAAAAAATATGACCTCCATCAACAATACATATTTCAGCAGCTCTTTTTCGATATTCTCAGGAAAAATTGGCTTTCTACCTAGTGTATTTTTCACAAATTGCTCCGGACGAATGTCTGCTTGCAAAGAGAAAGTTCGGAGGAGTTGAGTTTTATATTACTGTAAAAGCACCAATGGGGTCCGTAATTCACGCATCACCATCTTGAATTAAGTTATGTCTGTCGAGATCAATATTTAAAAAACGTGAACATCACACAGATTAATATGTATCCCTAAGTCTCTGGAACGGAATACATGCACTAGTGAACCTACATCTACACGATTTATATATTTAAAATAATTCAATTTACTTAGCATTCAAAACTTACGAATTTTGAAAAAACAAATTTGCTGATTAAATACGGACAACCGTTTAGCTGAAGTAAAACGGGTTTTCCCCTTGCTATGGATGTCTGCCTAGTGCAGTTCAGACACAATCCGCTACAGTTCGCATTTATTTATTTATTTTTTTTTTTTATTGGATGGTCATCATTTCCCTATACAGGGATCAGAGTCACCCTTGTCCCGCAAATAGCACCACAAGGGGGAACGCTTTCTTTATTCATAAAACATAAGTTACATTAAGTCAATTTAAACAATAAAAAGAAATAGGTAAAGCATGTATAATCGCAATGCAGCTTGCCATTACAATTATTGCGGCCACTTGCCGCTTGATAGAGTGGGAGCAACTCGCTCCTCAACTCTTTGACAGAGTTCGCATTTATTATGAGTTCGAAATGAAGTGGTTCCATAATACCCGCAGTGTTCCATAATACCACCTTTTCCTCTATTAATGCCCCTTTATACGCAAGCCACAGTGCCACATTTCATTTCTTAAACTTTACTCATTCTGGAATATTGTTTAATATCTCAGAACAGAAAATAAAGAAATTAAACAAATTAGACGTTAACACACACGCTCGTGCGAATTTTTCCCACTTTATTGACTTTTTTGTGGAGTTCGGGAGATCTCCAAACGTGCAGATTTGCAAAAAAATAAAAACCTGGAGGGTCAAATTTGACACGATTCCAATACTTTTCCGTTTTATATACATAACAAGTTGGTAAGTAAAAAGAAGTCGGAGTCGGCGGATTTTTTGACGACTCTGACTCCAACACCGACTCCACAGCCCTGGTTCTTTAATAAAAATAGTAATTATGTACTTTAATTTATGGTACATCTCAAGAGAGCCAAACCTGAAATTTGGCTGAAATGCATGTTGTAAAGAAAAGTATGTTATAGAATGAAAATCTTTCTAAAGCAATAATTGCCCACTATGGTCTCGATTGTAAGTTGTTAATGCACAATTTGAGATTATACCGTAATCGCAACCACGCTATTTTAGTGTTTATTAATAATTACAAAAAACCACTATTCGTTGTTTCACAATAACAATTGTTATTGGTCACTTAACCTAAATTTGGTTAAATACAAGCCGTTGAAAGTTTAATTAACGACATTTTACATAGTTACTGCCGGAATTTGTTGCGTTTGTATTATGGAAAACGTCAATTTATTAGCGATCCATGAGATGACAGCATAAAAGCGTGGATTGGATTGATTGTATTAGGCAACGCAAAATATGAGCTATCTGTAAAAAAAAAGTGCTTCGTAAGAACTTTCTATAGAAAGCTGTTCTGTATAGGTGTTATACACTTGTTGTAACAATGGAATTCTCCTCATGGCTAGCCCACAGTTAAGGCACGAATTGACAAACAACCATCAATGCTCAGTGGTTTTATTCACTCCGCCATTGTTGAACTGCAGAGTGAAAAATTCTGTCTCAATAGTATTTCTCAATGTAAATGAACTGAAATGAATGTGACAAAATTATTATGCTTATAGTTTGAAACCTCTTTGTAAAGATGAAGAGTTTATATAAAGTAATTACAATTAAAGTAAAAAGTGTTTGTTCTTGATTCAGTGAAAATTTACAAATATCGCAATATCTGAAATATTGGGTAAAAATAAGAAAAAATCGATTAAAAATAACAAAGAATGATTAAAGAGATTACGAGATGAGGTGAAAAGTTTTATTACAGGCAAATGCCATATAATCAACTGTGATGTAGACTTATATATGAAAGGAATAGGCATTGAAAAATGTCACACATTCAACCAGAATCAGAGTTTCGTTTAAGACATTTTGTCAATTACACAAGTCTAACATTGCATTCTAGTAAACGATAAGTGCCTGTCTCTGGTTTTCAAGGTTTAATCCATGTGAAAATTTCAAGTAGACAATATATACCATATTTTGACTTTTAGTTAAGTTGATTTAATTATTTTCGATCTTGTCCTTAAAAATTATTTGTATTTTGGGCGATAATAATGGCAACATTTCAGTTTTAGTGATTCCGTTTTAGATTCTATTTAATATTATATTTTTAATCCGGCCACACTGATTTGTAAAGTGATAACTTCGCGTATTTCAGGGGCTAGCTCCTGATTATTTAGAAGTTTCGTTACTACAGATGGCATTCGGCACATAAGAAATCGTTATGTATCTACTTCTGTTAGGGTAAGTTGCAATGAATGAGTTTGCTGAACGCGACCCAACCAACGAAACGTTCCATATCTCTTGCTGTGCATTATTCCTTAGTGCAATTAATTAGGTCGATCTAGATCCTAATCCGTTGGTTGTGTTGAGAAATAATGTACGTATACTTACGTAACATAAATCTTTAAAAGTTGGATATTAGTTACATACATTTGGAAGTTTGAACGGTTTGGAACGGTTGAATAGAACGTTTAACATAAACGGTCAAAATTTTTCGTTTCACTAATAACTGTTTGAGCCCAGATACAAAAGGCAGAGGTCGAATTAGAAACCCATCCCTGTAAAAATTATGAGTACTACGAAAAAAGCAAACGTAAGCAGAAATTTTGATGGAATGAGCGGAACTTCGGCTTCAAATAATATGACAGTGTTGGAGAAAACCTGCAACATACAATGGTGTCTGATGTTAAAAATGATCTTTTCCGTATGAAATATTACGAAAATTGGAACGTGGAATATTCGTACTCTATATCAGAATGAAAGACTCGCTGAGCTGTTATGGACATTTGATGAAAACCTGTTGGACATCATTGGCGTCAGTGAGGTCATATGGACGACAAACTGCCGAATCAGTAGTAATGGCAACACTATTCTGTACGAGGGCCTTGATGAGCAGGATGAAGGTGGAATAGGTCTTATTCTAAGTAAACGTGCACTACTTGGATGGACGCCCTTCACTAATTGGATTAGTACAGCTCGTTTTACCCATTGACATGCTAATGCGACTGTGGTATAGGTTTATTCGCCAACCATCGATGAGGAGGACACAATACAAGATGAATTTTATGAGCAGCTCCAAAACGTCATTGATGGTATCCGGAATCATGAGCTGAGGGGTCCTGATCGGGGACTTCAATGCCGAATTTGGCCGTGATCGTCGAGGACTCGCAGCTTGGTACTCATGCATCCTCTGCTTATATGAGTGACAGTGGAGAAAGGCTAACGTCGTTATGTGAACACAACGGTTGTGTTGGGAACACCTTCTTCAAACATTGGCTTAAGTATCCATAAGAAGACCTTGCGGTTACACCAGACAGGCACAATAGAGATGAGATAGACTTTATTTGC
Organism: Centruroides sculpturatus; assembly: GCF_000671375.1. Classification (NCBI taxonomy): domain Eukaryota; kingdom Metazoa; phylum Arthropoda; class Arachnida; order Scorpiones; family Buthidae; genus Centruroides; species Centruroides sculpturatus. The sequence goes on along the minus strand of NW_019384923.1, from coordinate 21,597 downwards.
ATTTGTAAAAAGTAGAGGTCATCATTGCACAATGTGGGGGTTTACAGAAGTGTCTATATTGGATCTCACCATTACCAAGTTAGGGCGGATAATCATCGTAATCAGAGGAAGTTTATGTTAAAAAAAACTGTTCGTGTAAGAAAAATTAAATAATCCAACCATTGCCGAAGCATTTACTTTGGAGTTGCACAATCGCTTCGCCTTTCTTGGAGAGATGATAGATATAAAAGATCTCTGAAAGAACCTCAGAGACATTAACATAGAGTTCACTCAAAACATCATTGGAAGACGTCGAGAAAAACGAAAGGATCAGTGAATCCAAGATCGCTTGTGAAAGTTGATTGATAAGAGAAAAGCCGCAAAACTTAAAAAGGACCAGGCTAAAACAATGGCTGAGAAAGAGGAAGAAAACCAAAGATATAACGAGTTAGATAGACGTGTAAAGAAAAGCTGTCGGAAAGACAAGAAGAAATGGTTACTCCAAAAGTGCGCTGAAGTGCAGGAGGCTTATGATCGAAATGACTCCAAGACCCTGTACCGGATAGTCAATGAACTGGCTGAAATGATAAGTAACTCCAGCGTTTCAATACAAGACAAAAACGAGAAGCTTCTGATCGCTGAAGATGAACAGAACAGAGGTGGATGGAACATTTTCGAGAAACATTTAATCAAGCATAACCGATCATCATATACGATTTTGATATTGAGGATACATAGTATGAGATTCAGGTAGACACTGGTGATGCTGGCATGCGATTAAGAGTCTAGTGAATAGTAGGGCAGACGGTTGGACGAAATTACGTCTGAGATTTTGAAGCATGGAGGGCAGCACATGTTGGAAAAGTAACGTTATTGTTTAACTGGAGTTGCTAATTTAGGGAAATCCCAGAGGATTGGAGAAGGGGATATATAGTGAGAATTCTTAGGAGAGGGGGGATATCACCGAGCGTACTAACTGGCAAGGTATCACCTTCTTTTCTGTGCCTGGAAAGGCATTTGTGTGGTCCTCCTTCGACGCATGCGGATTGCCCTCAATCAACGCTTGCGGGAGGTGCAAGCTGGGTTTCGCTGTGGAAAATCGTTCAGCGAGCAGATCTTATCCCTTCGATATATCATCGAACAATGCGTTAAGTATCGACATACATCGGACATCAATTTCATTGATTTCAAGAAGGCTTTAACAGTGTTCACCGCGAGTCTATTCTGTGATTATATGGTGTACTGACAAACTTTGTCACCATTTACCAGGAGTTATATCTGCATTCAAGTTGTTGTGTCCTACTGACTTTCTTAAATTACGACAGGAGTCAGGCAGGGTTGTGTCCCTTTCCTCTTTCTCATCGCCCTTTATTATATCATATGATGGGCAGAAGAGTCCGGTGCGCGCTGGTCATCTACTAATCTGACCAGGACGGTTTTCGAGATTTGATTTTTGCTCACAATATTGCCTTATTAGATGAAAGGTAGACAATGCTATAGCACGCCACACGCTGCAATGGATTGGGAGACGCATAAAATTGGCCTCAGGATAAACGCTGTGAAGTCGAAATTTAAGCATGTATGTAACACTGCCCAAACGTGGGGAGTAATTGTCGGAGCACACTATTGAAGGAGGTGTGTAAATTTACATAATTGGGTAGTGTTATTTGCCTAAAAATGGCGACGAAGAAGTGGATGTGAGGTGTCACATTGGAAAAGCGGCGATTGACTTCTGGCTTATGTACAAGATCTGGTCTATTCCCCTTTGGAATTCGACAAAATCAAAGAATTAACTTATAAACAATAATTCTTATAAATTAAAGATCCTAATCGTCACCTCAATATACTAGGAACCTATTTCCTCAAACTCTCAAGACTTTCTATAATCGTCGATCCACAAATCGAATAAATTCAAAATCGCCTNTAAACAATAATTCTTATAAATTAAAGATCCTAATCGTCACCTCAATATACTAGGAACCTATTTCCTCAAACTCTCAAGACTTTCTATAATCGTCGATCCACAAATCGAATAAATTCAAAATCGCCTTGGAACTATTTGATCCTATCGGACACCTCTCTCGTTCACTGCTACGAAGCTCACCAAAGCTCGTTGCTATCAGGAATTCACCTCCACACGGAATCATTTATTAAAGTAAATCATCCATCTCACTGAGAACCAAATTTTGCGTGTTCACCTCCATCGTGATTCTGATAGCCGTTTAAGTTAGTGAGTCCTGGAATATATCGGAAAACAATTACAGAAGGTTCGATGTCTTCCAACAGAAATGCCTACGATGAATCCCAAAGATCTGATATTCAGATCTAACCACCAATGAAGGGGTTCTCTGAAGGAAAGAAGTTGGATGTGCAAACTTCATAACATTGTAGCCCGTAGAAAAATCCGACTAGCCGGGCACATTTTCGTATGGAGGACAATAGGATCCCTAAGACAACAATGAAATGTTCCCCCTGGTGCCAAACGACCAGAGGACGCCCCAGCAAAACCTGGCATAAAAGTTTTCTTCAAGATTTAAAGATACTCAAAATGACGCAGGAGGAAAGTGAAGCCTTCGCCTATGATTGAAATCGCTGGAAGATTATTGCTGCCCAGTATTCTACTCAGCATTGGAGAGACTATTACTACTACTTCAACACTTTTGGAGATGGGTATGCACGATGCCTTACAAAAAGTTACAAATCTGCATAATGCTCACATACCTAATCCCTAAAGTGTGAAATAGTAGATGAAGAGTACAAAATTACATAATTTATAAAAAACTTTATACACTGGATTTTAGAGATTTTCATAATTATTTAGCAGTAATGAAAATAGATACAATCTACATTTAATCATGAAAGAAATTTAATAGAAATTACAGTAGAGCGTCGTTTATCCGAAAGTCGGTTATTCGAAAGAATTCCAGTCGGCAAATTTAAATTTTCGCTAATGCAGTGGCGCTGCAATCTTTGGCTATATCTTGGGATATTGCAATATTTTTTTGTGGTGTGTATGTTTTAGCTGGCAGCACTGGCATTTTTGTGTAGCGTTTATTTCAGGAATGTGTGAATCGAACGTTTTTAATACTAGATCAACTTCTAAAGTATATATTTTTTGGTTTTTATATTTTTCATTATAGGAATGTGTGAATCGAACGTTTTTGATACTAGATCAACTTCTAAAGTATATTTTTTTTNTAGACATGTTGAAAATACTGTAATAATATAAACTTTTTCGTTGAGTTTAAACTATATTTTTATTTAAGTGTTTACAAATTATAGCTTTGGACTATTACTTTTCTTCCTAAGTGCTAAATATTTCCTGTGTTTATGTGAGAAAAATGAAAGCAAGTCGGGTAAGAGCAACAGTGTTAATTAACACATAACTATGTGAAAATTATCGTGATTGGTTGAGAAATAATTTTGAATATTTTCAGGAATTGTGCGTAGGATGGTTGGCGGTTCGCTTGCAGAAAAAGGCCAATTACTATTCTTAGTGAGTTTTTTTTAATCGCTTCTTCAAGATTTATACAAATAATTTTTTATCTATAAATAAATTTATAATTTAGGTATCCATATTCGAAAAAAATAAATTTCGTGGTGGGTTTTCGTTAATAACACCGAAAACATTAGTTGGAGCAGCGCATATTATAGATAGGTACTTAATGATTATTTTAATATTAATGAATAAAAATCTAATTGGACGTTAAATATTTTGATACTTTTTTTCGTTAGTGTTAGATATGAATTCAATTTTATTTAAAATTTTTAAGAATATTTTTAAGAAATACAATTAAAATAGGTAAATTAGTATAACATAAGTATAATCAGGGCCGGATTAACCCACTTTGGGGCCCTAGACATTTTCTTCTTCCGGGTCCCCTCCCGGCTCTTTCAATTAATAAATCTTGTTACTATTATTTCTATTAAATTTCATACGGACACTGCAGCTGCTTTATAGAAAATAAAAGCAAATTATTTAACAATATTTCACAGTATTTAATAATACATATAGTTAATATTGTTCTTATCGCTATAAAGAATATTCTAAAGTATTGGGAGTTTTACTTTCAATAAGAAGAAACATAAGAATACGAGGGTTGTTCAAAAAGTTCCCGAACTTAATTTATTACAAAAAAAAATACTTCACATACAATTTATTTGTCAGGGTCCCCTTCAAAGTAGTCTCCTCCGCAACATATACACTTATTTCAACGGTGTTTCCACTTTTTAAAACATCTTGGAACGCTTTTTCCGAAATGCTCATAAGCTCTTCCGTCGGTTTTCCCCCTATATCTAGAATGGTGGCAATTTTTTTTTATTTGAGCGCGTTTTTTAGTTTGTTGGAGAACGGTAAAAAGTCGCATGGGGCCACGTCAAGTAAGTAGGGTGGGTGGGGAAGCACAGCAGTCTTGTTTTTATCCAAAAAGTCGTGTTCTGAGGGAGAAATGAGCCGGCGCGATGTCGTGGTGAAAAAACCACTTGCCGCTCCTCCAAAGTTCGGGCCGTTCTCGCCTGATTTTGTCTCTTAGCCGTTTCATAACACCAGGTAGTACTCCGTGTTGACTGTCCGGCTGTAGGTAGGTATTCGTGATGCACAACCTCCTTTGCATCGAAAAAACAGTCAACATCACCTTAATATTTGAGCGAACTTGTCGAGCTGTTTTGGGGCGGGGGCTATTTCACCCACCCGTGAAAAGTTTCCGTGAAGGATTTTCCAAGTCTCACACAGAATTTCACAGAACAGCGCTGTTCTTTCAAAGAGCTGATTTCCGCGGATCCGAATTTTCGCCGAACCCCACAAACACCACTTCACATAAACGGCCGTAGCTAATCACCAAAACAAGATATCAACAAACGAGTTGAAGGAGGTTACTCGGGAGTTTCCGCGAACACAGCGCCTCCAAGCGGATTAAAAAATAATAAACTGGAGGTGCGCTATTCAATAAGTTCGAGAACTTTTTGAACAACCCACGTACATTTTCTTTAGATTTTAGAATTCACAATAACCATATAAAAAGCAATATATTTTTGTGTATTTGTTTATTATATACTGTTGTCCAACAGAAAAGTAAACTTATCTTATTTACAAATCTTTTCAAAATAGACAGTTTGATCGGGCCCTTCTAAAAACCAGGCCCTAGACATTTGTCTCATTTGTCTATGCGATGATCCGGCCCTGTGCAGGGTAATCATAATTATAACTAGCCAGTGTGGAACTTTTAATGCTTTGGTATAGGCCTAAGTGTTAGTTTTTTATTGCGGGGACACTTTTAAGAAACGTGGCTTATCGAAGATACATTGCATATTTGGCTGCCTTATAAGACGTTATCACATTTGATGAAAAAAGCACCGTAGAGGATCAGTTACGGTTGCCCATTGAACTCACTCTTTATCGCCTTCAAGTTTTATACTATCAGAATACAGACCATATTGATTACTTTTCCATTGTTATGGTCTCTGTACAGGATGAGTGTTTTGTACAAATAAAAGTTTTTTGCTTTCATGCTTAAAATGCCTTAATGGTGAATATTGGTACTAACTTTTTCTTATGGGAATGTTTACTGTGTATCTTAAAACGCCGTAATACATTCGTTCGCATTTTGACTGCTAAATATTTCTGTAGACCAGTGTTTTTCAATCTGTGGGTCGCGACCCCTAGGGGGTCGCGAAGCCTTACACGGGGGGTCGCGGGTAAAAGAAAAAGACGAGTGTTTGTAGGTCCTACACTACATTAAAGAACCTACAATTTCAGCGAGAAGGCTGTACCTGTTTATTATACAGTACAGTTGGTGTTTTGATTGACATTTAGGTCTGAACGATGGGTGTTGCCAGGGAAGGACCTGGGTGGGTACGGCCCATTCTAGAAAATGATACCCGAAAAAGTGTTGAGCTGGTTTGTAAAAAGGGGTAATAAGTAGAGAAGTAAAGGTTGAAGGCTCCAACCTTAAAAAAAAGTCAACAGCACTGCGAACCCAATGTTATTATGAAAAAAAGTATCATACTATACATGTCTTAGGTTATTGTCGATTATTCTTAAATTCTCAATTTAAGCAACAATAATTTTTCTCAACAGAAAAAAATTAAATACATAATTATTAAAATCACTGATACAGTTTTAATATGGCCCAAAAAGGGTCGCGTATTTTTTAACTTGTAAACGGGTCGCGTATTCAAAAAGGTTGAAAAACACTGCTGTAGACAATGTTGAATCGAAGTATTTGAATTACGATCACCGGGTTTAACTGTCGAACTAATAACCAATTTTGGATAATAAAGATAATGAATTATATCAAATAATTTAATAAACATTGATTTAAATAGTAAACAAATCAAATGATAAATATTAATATATTTTTTCGTACATAATCGGTTATCCGAAAATAAGTTACCCGAACAACCCGAGTCCCCAATTGATTCGGATAAACGACGCTCCACTGTATATCTTGTGTATTAGTATTAGCAGTGTGATAGCGCCGGACACCCGCTAGTTGACTTACATACAAATAGGTTAGTAGTTAAATATGCAGGGTCAGGGCCGGATTAACCCACTTTGGGGCCCTAGACATTTTCTTCTTCTGGGTCCCCTCCCGGCTCTTTCAATTAATAAATCTTGTTACTATTATTTCTATTAAATTTCATACGGACACTGCAGCTGCTTTATAGAAAATAAAAGCAAATTATTTAACAATATTTCACAGTATTTAATAATACATATAGTTAATATTGTTCTTATCGCTATAAAGAATATTCTAANCTTTCAATTAATAAATCTTGTTACTATTATTTCTATTAAATTTCATACGGACACTGCAGCTGCTTTATAGAAAATAAAAGCAAATTATTTAACAATATTTCACAGTATTTAATAATACATATAGTTAATATTGTTCTTATCGCTATAAAGAATATTCTAAAGTATTGGGAGTTTTACTTTCAATAAGAAGAAACATAAGAATACGAGGGTTGTTCAAAAAGTTCCCGAACTTAATTTATTACAAAAAAAAATACTTCACATACAATTTATTTGTCAGGGTCCCCTTCAAAGTAGTCTCCTCCGCAACATATACACTTATTTCAACGGTGTTTCCACTTTTTAAAACATCTTGGAACGCTTTTTCCGAAATGCTCATAAGCTCTTCCGTCGGTTTTCCCCCTATATCTAGAATGGTGGCAATTTTTTTTTATTTGAGCGCGTTTTTTAGTTTGTTGGAGAACGGTAAAAAGTCGCATGGGGCCACGTCAAGTAAGTAGGGTGGGTGGGGAAGCACAGCAGTCTTGTTTTTATCCAAAAAGTCGTGTTCTGAGGGAGAAATGAGCCGGCGCGATGTCGTGGTGAAAAAACCACTTGCCGCTCCTCCAAAGTTCGGGCCGTTCTCGCCTGATTTTGTCTCTTAGCCGTTTCATAACACCAGGTAGTACTCCGTGTTGACTGTCCGGCTGTAGGTAGGTATTCGTGATGCACAACCTCCTTTGCATCGAAAAAACAGTCAACATCACCTTAATATTTGAGCGAACTTGTCGAGCTGTTTTGGGGCGGGGGCTATTTCACCCACCCGTGAAAAGTTTCCGTGAAGGATTTTCCAAGTCTCACACAGAATTTCACAGAACAGCGCTGTTCTTTCAAAGAGCTGATTTCCGCGGATCCGAATTTTCGCCGAACCCCACAAACACCACTTCACATAAACGGCCGTAGCTAATCACCAAAACAAGATATCAACAAACGAGTTGAAGGAGGTTACTCGGGAGTTTCCGCGAACACAGCGCCTCCAAGCGGATTAAAAAATAATAAACTGGAGGTGCGCTATTCAATAAGTTCGAGAACTTTTTGAACAACCCACGTACATTTTCTTTAGATTTTAGAATTCACAATAACCATATAAAAAGCAATATATTTTTGTGTATTTGTTTATTATATACTGTTGTCCAACAGAAAAGTAAACTTATCTTATTTACAAATCTTTTCAAAATAGACAGTTTGATCGGGCCCTTCTAAAAACCAGGCCCTAGACATTTGTCTCATTTGTCTATGCGATGATCCGGCCCTGTGCAGGGTAATCATAATTATAACTAGCCAGTGTGGAACTTTTAATGCTTTGGTATAGGCCTAAGTGTTAGTTTTTTATTGCGGGGACACTTTTAAGAAACGTGGCTTATCGAAGATACATTGCATATTTGGCTGCCTTATAAGACGTTATCACATTTGATGAAAAAAGCACCGTAGAGGATCAGTTACGGTTGCCCATTGAACTCACTCTTTATCGCCTTCAAGTTTTATACTATCAGAATATAGACCATATTGATTACTTTTCCATTGTTATGGTCTCTGTACAGGATGAGTGTTTTGTACAAATAAAAGTTTTTTGCTTTCATGCTTAAAATGCCTTAATGGTGAATATTGGTACTAACTTTTTCTTATGGGAATGTTTACTGTGTATCTTAAAACGCCGTAATACATTCGTTCGCATTTTGACTGCTAAATATTTCTGTAGACCAGTGTTTTTCAATCTGTGGGTCGCGACCCCTAGGGGGTCGCGAAGCCTTACACGGGGGGTCGCGGGTAAAAGAAAAAGACGAGTGTTTGTAGGTCCTACACTACATTAAAGAACCTACAATTTCAGCGAGAAGGCTGTACCTGTTTATTATACANTATGTGAATGCTGTAATGAAAAAGATAAAATACAAAGGCTCCAAATGCAACCGCTAGTCAACTGTAATAGTGAGATGAAAATGTTTAAGACTTTTGACAGAGCTAATACTAACACGATTTATATGTTATATAACTATGTTAAACAATTTACTAAATGAAAATTGTAAAATTGTAACTAGTGGATAATACCATTATGCATTGTCAGTTGGTAACAAATTTGCGACCATTTTTAACCACTAAATAGGACAAATTTCCTATAGAAAATCCATTAGAGAGGCATCTTGGCACAGCCCATGTTGCGTTATGTATCCTAATTAACTAGCCAATCATAAATTCAAATAACTTAATATGATTATATGTTTTTATTTGATCATAACGATTAATAAATTAGGAAGAAAATTAAAGAAATTTTTCATCTTCTCTTCGAAAACTTTCAATGTTTTGTCTCTCTTACCTTAACGATGCTGATTAATGTTGTTAATGTATCCTATAATTTACATTTCATCTTTAATATAGAATATTCTAAACTGAATATTTATAGAATGGCATTAAGCAATGCATTAACTACTTAATTAAAACGTGGATCTTTTTGTAGTTATTTAATGAATTCCATTAAACTACACTAAGCGTATCCTTAATGAGAAAATATATTAATTTGCATGAAAGAGGCAACCATTAATACAAGTAATTAAATATATCTTATTTTATATGTTTCAAGATGATATTTATTCATCAACAAATAATATAACTACTAATTAAACTCCATAATTAAAGATTCTTTATTAGTTTATTAACAAAATATCACATTATAATCTAGTGTTTCTAAGTTTTAAAATTGTTATGAATTTATTTTATATTTTTAAATAAAATGTAATAAAATTCATTGTTTATTAAAAGGTTATACTTGGATAATTTGCAAACTTTATTTCTCTTTTTACTATATACAGATTTGATGACGTTTTTAATTAATGCATCATGACTACAAAAATACTGTATATACAGTCGCACCTTTAAAAAACGGACACTGACAGGAACATAAAAATGGTCGTAATTTTAACTGAATAGTTTTTTAAAGTTTGAAAAAATGATTAATTTATGAACGTTTGTTACAACCAACGGACATAATGCTAACTACAGTTACGCTTATTATGTCAGAGATTGACAGGTATTGAGATCAACTAACGTATCTAAAAGAGAGAATATGCTACGATCGTTCTGTCCATGAAATATTGAGTTCAAATGGAACTTGACCAGGATTCTCATCGTATCGCATCGACGACTAGTCACTCTCTCTCATCTCATAGTGCCATATCAGGTTTTCCTGACGTCGGCGACACCCGGCGCAGATTAGTAAGTAGTTAGTAAATACGCCAAGGTGTTACTAGGGAAGGTTAGTACCCAGAGTGGTTTTCTGTTGCCTTCTCTGGGAGACTAGTCACTACACTATCTAAAAAGTTGTGTTTAATATGTTATTCACTTATAACTTATAAACAATTCACGTTGGACCACTTTTACCACTCAACCTTATATATACCGATTGATCAGTATAAATGTCAAAATTATTTATTAATTATTAACCAGTCAATAATAGGAAAAAAAACGGTAATATTATTCCTGTTCATTTGTATGTGTCAACAAAACTAGAAAAAAGTAATGTGATAAACTCAATAATAATCAATCAATGGAGAGAGTAATCTAATTGGGTGCTATATTTGAAGTATTATTGGGATCTACATAAGTTTTCTGCTGAGAAGCCTAATATTTAATGGAATGGTTGTTTTGCTGAGTCAAATGGATAAAGCAGTTAGATACAGGTTCACAATCTGAAAGACTTGCGTTCTTAAATATGCGTACTGTATATTGTAAGTGCTATGAAGCATTATATCACTCTCCACTTCAGTTGCTCTACTAGAAACAAGGAAAAAACTGCCATAAGCATCAGAAATTTTTTATATGAATAAGGACGGAAAAATTAAGGGTAAAAAACCAAAATAGTAATTTTTACAAATTATACCAATTCAAGAAAAACCATTTTCAACAAAAATATAAGCTTGAAATTAATTAAAAGCGATTAGTAAACGTGTAAAAATATGAATACTTACTCTGTCAAATCCCACTTTTATACTTTTCCCTTTCAAACTCTCCAATTTAAACATCTTTGTAACATTGTATTCATTACAAACTGACGTATTCAATTTATCCACATTACACTGTAAAATATTTAACATACATTATAAATATATACATATAAATCTATTTCATCTACATTTTTATATGCAATCATATTTCGCAGTTGAACTACTAGATGGGTGCACGATAAGATGTCACTATACCATTTTAGATATTCAGTTGTGAAACCAGTTCATGCTAACATAAATCTTTATGAAAGTGCTGTAAATCGTTCTTTAACCCTCACTCATATAGATTTAACCCGTTATGGGCTAGTCATATCTGTATAATAAGGGAAACTTTGGCTGAAATATAAGTTTATGTAGGATGAATGTATGTTGAGCACTGTAATTCCCACTTTCTTCGGAAAAAGTTATAAGTTTGTTATTCATGTTGGAACGAAAGTGAATTAGTTCATAATGCACAATACAACGTTTTTAATGGCCTGAAAATTCTGTTCGGAACCATTTGGTTTCTAAAATAATTTTATGCTATTCAATCTTAAGAAGAAACTGAGGAAGAGAGTTTTATAGTACTGAGGAGGTCTCTCAAATTATGGGGATAACCATAAAGCGGAAAGACGGCTTGTAGCATATGTTTTAAAAACGATATAATGATTCGATGTATCGCCACGGAAGATTAATATAAAAAAGATTACAGCAATATTTAGCACGAGTGGAAAATACCGGAACCAAATAAACGCACAAGCAGAGGAACAAGGACAAAAGTGGGAATCCGAAATGGGGTGTCAGAAATGTTTCAAATTATATCTTANCAGAATACAGACCATATTGATTACTTTTCCATTGTTATGGTCTCTGTACAGGATGAGTGTTTTGTACAAATAAAAGTTTTTTGCTTTCATGCTTAAAATGCCTTAATGGTGAATATTGATACTAACTTTTTCTTATGGGAATGTTTACTGTGTATCTTAAAATGCCGTAATACATTCGTTCGCATTTTGACTGCTAAATATTTCTGTAGAGTGTTTAATTAATTAATAGAAGTATTTGAATTACAATCACCGGGTTTAACTGTCGAACTAATAACCAATTTTGGATAATAAAGACAATGAATTATATCGAATAATTTGATAAACATTGATTTAAATAGTAAACAAATCAAATGATAAATATACAAAAGTTTTGTAAATTAATAGAATAACAATAAAATATTACAGTCATAGGATAAGGCTTGATCAAGGATATGGCTTTCCCTAATGGTCTTGCTGCTCGGATTACAAAGAAAGTAGATACATCCATGATGGGAGAAGAATATCCAATAAAGTCTTTCTTGACAAGTGAATAAGAGAACGATATTTCCTTCTGTAATAAAAATATTATTTAAATACTCATAAAAGTTAGAATGCGTTTGATAAAATTTGATAAGTTTGATACGAACGAAATAATTGGGATGCCCATAAAGAAATCTGAAATAATAGCAAAGTTACTACTGTTTTTAACAATGAGCAGTTTCCCTATGAAAAACATATCTTACTTTGTTCCAAGTATTGTCACTAGCAAATCCGCATACTTCCACATAGCTGATTTATAATTGACATTGACGTAACCGAACTAATGTATAGAAAGATATATTTAACGTTAAAAAATGAAAAATATATATAATACTTCACATACAATTTATTTGTCAGGGTCCCCTTCAAAGTAGTCTCCTCCGCAACATATACACTTATTTCAACGGTGTTTCCACTTTTTAAAACATCTTGGAACGCTTTTTCCGGAATGCTCATAAGCTCTTCAGTCGTTTTTTCTATCTCTGGAATGGTGACAAATCTTTTTTTATTTGAGCGTGTTTTTTAGTTTGTTGGAGAACAGGAAAAAGTCGNGTACCCAGAGTGGTTTTCTGTTGCCTTCTCTGGGAGACTAGTCACTACACTATCTAAAAAGTTGTGTTTAATATGTTATTCACTTATAACTTATAAACAATTCACGTTGGACCACTTTTACCACTCAACCTTATATATACCGATTGATCAGTATAAATGTCAAAATTATTTATTAATTATTAACCAGTCAATAATAGGAAAAAAAACGGTAATATTATTCCTGTTCATTTGTATGTGTCAACAAAACTAGAAAAAAGTAATGTGATAAACTCAATAATAATCAATCAATGGAGAGAGTAATCTAATTGGGTGCTATATTTGAAGTATTATTGGGATCTACATAAGTTTTCTGCTGAGAAGCCTAATATTTAATGGAATGGTTGTTTTGCTGAGTCAAATGGATAAAGCAGTTAGATACAGGTTCACAATCTGAAAGACTTGCGTTCTTAAATATGCGTACTGTATATTGTAAGTGCTATGAAGCATTATATCACTCTCCACTTCAGTTGCTCTACTAGAAACAAGGAAAAAACTGCCATAAGCATCAGAAATTTTTTATATGAATAAGGACGGAAAAATTAAGGGTAAAAAACCAAAATAGTAATTTTTACAAATTATACCAATTCAAGAAAAACCATTTTCAACAAAAATATAAGCTTGAAATTAATTAAAAGCGATTAGTAAACGTGTAAAAATATGAATACTTACTCTGTCAAATCCCACTTTTATACTTTTCCCTTTCAAACTCTCCAATTTAAACATCTTTGTAACATTGTATTCATTACAAACTGACGTATTCAATTTATCCACATTACACTGTAAAATATTTAACATACATTATAAATATATACATACAAAAAAAAATATAATTTCTAAAAATAAAAGATTATCTTTAGATAAGATAAACGAGTAAAATAAACACTCTTTCTTAGACCGATTTCGAGTAATTTGTATTAGCAGACAAATAATTAACAAAGTTACTTTACTTCAGCCAACTCTATTTCTTTTATTACTTTCAAATTTCTCAAAAAACTCTCCAAATGCATTTCGCCGTTACAGCCTCATCGGTACATATTGATGCATGCTGGGAAAGATTTATTTGTATAAAAAGGAAAGAGTTGCTTGCTGTTGGATGATCCACCGATGAGGCTGTAACAGCGAAATGCATTTGGAAAGTTTTTTGAGAAATTTAAAAGTAATAAAAGAAATAACGTTAGCTGAAGTAAAGTATCTTTGTTAATTATTTGTCTGCTAATACAAATTACTCGAAATCGGTTAAAGAAAAAGTGTTTATTTTACTCGTTTATCTTATCTAAAGATAATCTTTGATTTTTAAAAATTATATTTTTTAGAAATTTCACGGATCCATTGTTTTATATTTTTATTGATCAACAAATACAGGTAGCCCTCGGTTTACGCCGGTTCAATTTACCCGATTCACAATAACGCCGCTGCACAATTCGCGATTTTGCTGTGTAATTCCCCGATTTTCCCTATGCCAGACTGATTTTCGTTTCAATGTTGACGTATTTACCGAGCCGCAACATTGTACATTCGTTAAAACAAAGATTTTTAATGAATATATTTATTTTTTCTGTTTAATATTATTGGGTATGTATACATTTGCATTAAATTAATATTAAAATACTAAACGTTTAGGTACCCACGAGTCAAGTTATCAAACTTGACTCGTGTCCAATAAATAGTCCAATAAATGGCGTCCGAATCCATAGCGCCAATGAATGTATCCAGTATCAATTCGTTCAGGAAAACACCTTACGACGCAATAGCATTTCCGGCGATCACAAACTATCGTTAGTGAGACAAATCTACTTCTCGTTGGCCAGACGATATCTATCTCTCCTTAATTTTCCCGCTCAAACTGAACTTACATATGCGCTACGGCTACCGGTGGTCGACCAATCAGTGTCTCCACTCGTCCGTAGCTCTACGTCGGGTTAACGTATCCTTATGGAAAGTTTGACGGCTGAACTTTGTGAGTTAGACAATTATTGGGACCGAAGTGCGAATGTAAAAAGGATCTATTTAACCATATTCCGAAATTCTCAGTGAATGAAAACAAAAATGTAAACAATTAAAGATGGATACTTTTTCCGAAAAATGTAAGAGATCTGAAACTAAACTTTTTAATGAAAACATTTAACTTTATTTGATGATAAAATACATTTTAAAAATTAAATTTATTTGTACTTTGTATTATATTGTATTAATAAACAAAATTATTTTGGTATTTTTCACTTATGTGGAACCTAACCCTATACCTTAGTGTAAATATAGGTTTGTTTTACGCCGATTCGATTTGCGCCGGCTTTTGTAGGAAGGGAACTGCGGTGTAAACCGAGGGCTACCTGTACACATACAAATCTATTTCATCTACATTTTTATATGCAATCGTATTTCGCAATTGAACTACTAGATGGGTGCACGATAAGATGTCACTATACCGTTTTAGATATCCAGTTGTGAAACCAGTTCATGTTACCATAAATCTCTATGGAAGTACTGTAAATCGTTCTTTAACCTTCACTCATATAGATCCAACCCAATATGGGCTAATCATATCTGTATAATAAAAAAAACTTTGGCTGGAATATAAGTTTATGTAGGATGGATGTATGTTGAACACTGTGATTCCCACTTTCTTCAAAAAAGTTATGTTTGTTATTCATGTTGGAACGAAAGTGAATTATTTCATAATGCACGATACAACGTTTTTAATGGTCTGAACATAAAATTCTGTTAGGAACCATTTGGTTTCTAAAATACTTTTATCTTATTCAATCTCAAGAGGAAATTGAGGAAGTAATTTTATAGTACAGAAGAGGTCTCTCAAATCATAGAGATAATCATAAAGCGGTGAGATGGCTTCTAGCATATGTTTTAAAAACGGTATAATGATTCGATGTATCGCCACAGAAGATTAATATAAAAGACATCATACCAATATTTAGCACGAGTGGGAAATGCCGGAACCAAATAAATGCACAAGCAGAGGAACCAGGACAAAAGTGGGAATCCGAAATGAGGTGTCAGAAATGTTCGAAATTATATTTTAATTTTTGCTTGTGCCGTAGAGGTGGGTTATGTAATGTAGTTTGGTGTAAGTAAAAAATTAAGGCTTGACTCGAAGTTGATTGTTATTACAGATTTTCACTCATAGAGCGTACTTGCTCCTATATAAAACAATGCATAAAACCATACTACACATGACAATTATGAATCGGTTTTTAACGTGCATATCACACGGCGACGGACATTGTCTTCAGATGACTGTTGTTTGAGTTTTTTAATTTTACTTTTACATACTTGAAACAGTATATAATGTATAAGTTTAATACAGCTACCGCATTTACTCGCGTATAAGACGAGGTTTTTACTTATTTTCCACAACTTCAAAAACCTAGGTCGTCCTATTCGCGAGGGTAAAAGATTCTTTACGTTGTGGCAAACTCGGTAACACTTCAACGCGTTTCCAGCATAGTATTTGTCTTCCTCTCGAGTTCATTCTTACAACGGGCGTTGTACTGGTACCAGTCTTGTAATTATTTGGTCTAAAACCCAAAGCGTTTTTGCAATAATTTCTGTGAGCCGTGTATAGTTCATGCTGTTATTAATAGTTCTACAATCTATCGTAAGTTGGCACCTATTGTAAACAAATTAAGACACACCCCCTTTCTTTATTGGTTTAATCCCACGTACATCAACTAAAACTGCGTTGCATTTCATTCGTCGGCAGAAAACAGTTCTTCGTTATTTATAAAATCACTAGCTGTTACCCGCGGCTTTGCCCGCCCGGATTTTGAAAGCAAACCCCATTTATATTCAGTATTTCAACAACTATATTAATTGTTATATAACACCTACCGCTGAGAATGATGAGAATTGCCGAGAATCAAACGAACTATTTTCAATTTGATCAATTTTCTGGAACGTTTACAATTGTTCTATAGGCGAACCAATATGCATTAACAAATTCGAATTTAAAACGGTTCGAACATTTTTAAAATCGAAATATATAAAAATATTTAAACAATGTCTGAAATGTTATTAATTTAATACACTTAAGTACTTAATGAAGACTAAACGTAACAAAAAATCGCATGTAAAATAGTACAGTAGAAGCCGTTTTTCCGGTTAAGACCTAATCCTCTTCCTCTCTCCCCGCGGGGGAATTTTGAAAAATCCCTTCTTAGCGTGCATTCCCATGGTATACCCTATCACAGAGCAGATAAAATCAAAAAATTGCATCTAAAATAGTGCAGTAAAAGCTGTTCTTTTGGTTAAGCTTTAATCTTTTTCCTCTCCCCCCGCGGAGGAATTTCGAAAAATCCTTTCGTAGTGTGCGTTTCCATGACTTAACTTAACTGTCTACCAAATTTCACCTCTTTAGGTTCAGCGGTTTGCTCTGGGCTATGATGAATCAGTGAGTGAGTGAGTGAGTGAGTTATTCAGTCAGTCAGGACAAGCAATTTTATATACAGTCGACCCCCCTATAAGATCATAGATACGTTCCATTCTTTAGGAATCCGATTTCTTACGAGTCCTTCCAATCACAGCCCGACACGTGTGAAGTTTACGGACTACGGCTGATTGAAAGGTTTTCTTCCATAACATTAATCGATTCTAGACTAATCCGACTCAACATTTCCAAAATACGTATATTTTTTTTGGAAATAATCCGTATAAACTACGCTATAAACAAAAAATTGTAGGATTACTTACCGAGTGTGCACCATTCGACATCGCCATTGCTCAAGCTTGTTTTCGTCGCGGAACAGCTCAGCAAACCGCGGCCGATTTCTAATAACTTATTTTTCTGCGAATAGTTCCTTGAACTTCGGAGACATCATTAATATAAATAATTTTAATCGCCGTTGAATAAGAAATGTTTCTTTCACAAGAAATGTATAAAATTACAGTACTGTATTAGACTTACGGTACCGAATTTACATACCGTACAGACGATAGTTAGCGTAAAATCTCCGTAGCGTGGCGCTACGCGGCGGAAAAAATATATATATATAATTATAATAAAGTTACAATAAATTAAGTTAATATATAGTTATATATACAGTACCTAATTTATATATAATTTATATATAATACTGTACAGACAATAGCAAACTCTCCGTAGCGTGGCACTTGACAGTGGAAAATAGTTCGGCTGCCCGATGACGTTTCACGTAATTATAGAAGTTTTTTTACTTTTTTCTGCAGATACCGTCGCAAGTTTTTCGCAGTTTTATAGGAATCGTAATTATAGGAACCGGTTTTATAGGGGTCTACTGTGTTTAGATTAATGAAATACAGGTCACTTAACAATGATTATAAATGTAGTTATTTCATATTAGTTAAATTGTTATTTTTTATGGATATTAGCACATTCTGAATCATTAAAAATAAAATTTTCCCTGTCATGCCTATTATAAAGTTTTGATTTTGTTTTCCCTTCATCGTGTATTAAGTCAAACACGGTTGCTTTGCCTTAATACAGTAATCACTGTGCTAAGAAAAAATCGCACTAATTAAGAATTCGATTTGAATTGCAATAAAAGTTTTGTGGTATAAATTCAAAAATCTGTATTCAACGCTATCTGCAGATATAAGTAGCAGTTTAAATCTAATCGAAATTTGTATTTTCATGTTGTAAGAGGCGAAGTATCTCTACAAGAGTAAACTTTTACCCACTAAACATACCTTACAATGCGTAGATGCAGGGGCAATATCTGGAATAAAATTGCCTGCTACATATGAAATGACATTGCACGATGTCCATGACTTCGCGAATAACAGCCGCAACAAATGTCCTTCTTTGTTCTTTAATTGTATTGTTTCTTTGTGTAGCTTACAGTTGTCCTGCAACGGATACACAAGTTTAATTCTAGTGTTTTGGAACTGACTTTTCCAAAAGACTTACGTTTTACATGTTTTGAAATATCAAGATATAAAATTCGGACTGATTCGTATACTCCAAAAACGTTGAATACGTAAATTATAATTACCCCGCATTTTTATAAACTTAAAATATTTATATTACGTAAAAATTCATCAATGAAAATACAAATTTCAGTAAGTTTACGATAATTACATTGTAAATAAGTTTGCTTACTATTTGTATGAAAGTTTCTTCGATGTTAACGATAGAAGAATTTGTCAAAAGTTCACTGAATGCAAATCGACGAATTCCAAATGTGTAGAAGAAAGTAATTTGAGTATTTAAATGCCCCCATTTTTCAATTTTTACAATGAATCCTTTTTGAATGATTCTACTTGACAATTCTCCTGAAAATACAGATATTTTTTATAAAATTCATTGAACAAAACTGTTTAATAAATGTCCGTTGACAGTGATTATATTGTAGAAAGTATCAGCATCTGTACAGATCCTCCAGCATTTCAAATTATTCCTTTTCCAATTTTTTTTTTTTTTTTTTTTTGATAGAACTGAAATAAAAATGAATGAAATGAGAATCATATTTAATATGTTTATGATTATTTAGTAAAATCTGTTTAAAACAAATGTGGCGTAACAGTCAGAATTTTCCGTTTTATCCAGGGTCGTGTTTTAATTACTGACGACTCATATATAGGTCAGCAATTTTTCGCAAGTGTTTTATATTTTTAATGGTGCATTTAAGACGTCGAAATGTTTGTACAGAATAAACTTTGCTTAAAAAATAGTACTCGTGCGATATATTAATTATGAGTTAAAATTTAGTTACTGTTGAGCGGAAAAATTCTGACATTTTTAAATTGCGTTATACAACTATACATAAACCTATACAACTATACAATTTCCGCGTTAGACAGGTTTTACGCTTACGTAAGCATTTTTGTTTAGGTTTATTAGCCATTAAAAAAATTAAATTAATTTTTTTACAGAGTTCTTTATAAATCATAAACAAATTTGAGTCTTTCTGCTCTTGAGCTCTAACACGACGTGGAAAAAAAGCTCTATCGGAAATGTGGCCAGGCCCCACAATGTTACAATCCGATGTAAGAGCTGGAAATCGGACCACTCCTAAAAAATTTTCACGGGTTTACAGACCCATAAAGATTCGAACTCGGGAGCCCCAGAGCAATATGATAACGTCATACCACCTGCACTGTCCTATCTTCGAGATCTGTAGTTAGGAAGATAATGTTTATAAATGCTTATCAATAAGCCCATTGCTGGCATAATTTCACCACTTCGGGGAAATCACGTCCGTAATAGTATTTATTGCTCAGACAATAAAGACTTTCATACTCACTTTCGAAATTCGTGAGATTTGTATATTTCAAATTATGATAAGTAATCCAAATATAGCACAACTGGAGCATAAGCATCATCTTCAATATATTTCTATAATGAATAAATATAAAGTATATTTAGTGTAAATTCAAGAAAATTAAAAAACATTATTTATATTTATTTTTCATAGAATAAATAAATAGTATATTAATATAAAATTACCCAGTTATGATAATTGCATGTATATTTACAGTGCATTTCCTGTTAAATTACAAAATGTAACCAAGGAAGTATAGAATTGTATAAGATAGAATTAAGCAACGAAACACAGGTGCTGTGCCAAGGACTAGTGCATTCTGAGCAGTCTATAAATAGGAAACTCGGACCTTTTTGTGTTGGGCATGTAAAAACCCCAGAAACTCCACTGACGACGTTAATGAGGAACAAACTTCCGATCAAATACCTAGTGGGACATTATCCGACAAACAAAAAGGACAACTGCCTGGGGTTCCCTCCAACGGGAGGCTCAAGTAAATTTTTTTAAACTCAATACTGTAGTAAGAATATTGAAATTTGAATTTGGGCAATATTTGGGGACCATAGATTGCCAGTGTAAAGTAGTGGAGAGTGCACTGGTGCATTGTGGAACTTAACATTTTACTTTCATAGAGCTTTAACGACTTTCCGCCCACTGTCTAATTAATTTAATGTAATTAAACATAAAAAATACTTAAAACTGAAAAAAAACGAAAGAAATGCGCTAATTTTGAAGAAAAAGCTTCAAAGGTTAACTTCCTTTGTCTCGCCTTTCTGTGAAATTTGACACCGATGAGTCATTGTTTACACAGCTGGATGACCTTGAGAACAGCTGGTGTCGCATTTTTCGGGACATTCTCATAGACGTCTCGGGAGGACAAGAGTTTAAAGTGGGGTGAATACTATCTGGCCATATATTTTTAAATATTTTTAAAAAATTAAAATTTTAATTGCGATTTCCGACCTCCCCGATTTAATTAAACTTATATATAGTAGAGCCTCGAAAACTCGGCACTCGATATCCCGGCACTCCGGATAACTCGGCTACACCTTGGCAGGGCGAAAACTCCCGGAGGGCATTTCTGTCTCCCTTTCTCGCGGGGGTCGTCTCTTATAAGACCGGCTTTGGTTACTTCGTAACCTCTCTTCTGTCTTCCTCGGATTGGTCGTCTTCTATAAGACCGACTCTTCCTTCCTGTTTCTTCCGGAGTGACAAAGCTGAGTGCTATACTACTCCTCTGTGGTGAAATGAAGGGCGAAAACGAACTTAGGCGAACTTAACTTTTCCGTTTAAACTTAATCTTTTTATATGGAATGAAGATAGCGCTAATTGACCAATGAGCGCTTCGTAGTCCTATTGGAGGTCCGTGCGATCGTCCGATGATCGACGGCCAATCATCTATTCTGTTTTCAAAACTCGATCCGTATTTCTATGGCGACAACTGTTGTTTGTTTGAAAAAGAGGAAAAGCGCGGAAACCATACATCTAAACGATTCCATCACGACAACAGTACCATAGACTAATTACCTAGCAAAGCTAGGAAGACTGGCAAGTTCTATGGGCGAATTTGTTCTGCGCATTAACGCTTACGCAGATACTTGCTGCTAGCGCCACTCTGTGACCGTCGCGTGAAAACTACTTTCATTTAACGTCGTATATGC